>NC_030678.2:180991090-181034961 GCF_000004195.4 Xenopus tropicalis | reverse complement strand
CCGAGAGGCTGCCTATGCCACCATTGAAGAGGAGTGCCTGGCAATTGTATGGGCTTTACAAAACTGCAGCCCTATCTGTATGGCAGAGAATTCACTGTTGTGACAGAATCACAACCCCTCAGTTGGTTACAGAGGGTCTCAGGAGACAATGGGAAACTTCTAAGATGGAGGCCTCCTACTTCAACAGTATAACTTCACCATTCAACACCGAAAGGAAAAGAGGCCATCACAATGCAGATGGGACTCTCACGCCAGGAGGACTAACCGACCAGCGGGTGGTTCCTGAGGCCCTCCCTAATAAAGGGGAGCCCCAGTGAAACCACCTGCGCCAGGGGGGAGAAGTTGACCAAAAACCCTTATACTGGCCCCATGTTTAGCCAGTGCATGTTAGCCAAGATGTGGGCAGCCCATTGTTCTGTTTTCCCGCCGAAAGGGTTTTAAACAAAGGAAGCTACCAGAAGTCCCCTCCAGAGGAGCTGGGCAGTCCCTCCTAGGTTAAACCCCTCCCCTAATGATGCTGCAGGGACCCTGCCAATTGGAGCTGCTAGGGTTGGGTTAAGCAGAAGGCAGGGTCAGCCTCCTCACCCAATCAATCCTAGGGGGTGTGGAAAAGAGGGGAGGTACCAGCAGCAGGGTAGAAAACCAGAGGTTGTGGGTGGGAGAAGGAGCTTTTTGGTTTGATCTGGGTGTAACCTCGCTACGGCAGGACACCCTCCCCTGCGGTTCCTTGGGATCCATCCTAGCTCAGGCAGGAAGATTCCCTCCAACTGGATTACCCTAACCCCTGTGGAAGGACTATTTGCCCCTGGAACCAAGGTAGTGTGTTTCTGTGGAACTACCCAAAAAGGAACTTTGATTATTTCCATTGGAACTGCCTGGGGAGGCTACCCAGGTAATTGTGGCTGTCTGGGGTGGGACACCTTTGTGTATTGGGGTTGGGCTGGGAGACTCTACCTTTGTTCCCTGGAGACTGTGCAGAGGGGGTGCCCTGAAGACTCCCTGAAGGAGGATTTGATGTAATTGGGACTTGTGGACCTTCCATGCGTATTGCCCTTTCCCTGTTTATCTACGTTTGGTTGTAATAAACCCCTGTGAAACAACCCCTGTGGCACGTGTGGTATTTCCCTGATTGTGCTAGCGGCTCATACGTCATACGTTGTGTGACACTGAGGATTGCTAGCCGGCAAGGCAACCTAGCCTTAGCGACCCTCTGCGGATCTCTCATCTCTCATCTCTCATCTCTCATCTCTCATCTCTCATCTCTCATCTCTCATCTCTCATCTCTCATCTCTCATCTCTCATCTCTCATCTCTCATCTCTCATCTCTCATCTCTCATCTCTCATCTCTCATCTCTCATCTCTCATCTCTCATCTCTCATCTCATCTCTCATCTCTCATCTCTCATCTCTCATCTCTCTCCCTATGCTAATGCAGAGGAAGGAGAAAGTAGAGGACGCTGAGAATTGCTATCCTGTGCGGCCCTCTCTCCCTATGCTAATGCAGAAATTAGAAGATGCTGAGCATTGCTAGCCGGCAAGGCTAGCTAGCCTGTGCGAACCTCTCTCCCTATGCTAATGCAGAGGCAGCAGAAAGTAGAGGATGCTGACGATTGCTAGCCTGTGCGGCCTTCTCTCCCTATGCTAATGCAGAGGAAGCAGAAAGTAGAGGGTGCTGAGGATTGTAAGCCTGTGCGGCTCTCTCCCCCTATGCTAATGCAGAGGCAGCAGAAATTAGAGGACGCTGAGGATTGCTAGCCGGCAAGGCTACCTAGCCTTAGCGACCCTCTGCGGCTCTCTCATCTCTCATCTCTCATCTCTCATCTCTCATCTCTCATCTCTCATCTCTCATCTCTCATCTCTCATCTCTCATCTCTCATCTCTCATCTCTCATCTCTCATCTCTCATCTCTCATCTCTCATCTCTCATCTCTCATCTCTCATCTCTCATCTCTCTCCCTATGCTAATGCAGAGGCAGCAGAAAGTAGAGGACGCTGAGAATTGTTAGCCTGTGCGGCTCTCTCTCCCTATGCTAATGCAGAGGCAGCAGAAATTAGAGGACGCTGAGGATTGCTTGCCGGCAAGGCTACCTAGCCTTAGCGACCCTCTGCGGCTCTCTCATCTCTCATCTCTCATCTCTCATCTCTCATCTCTCATCTCTCATCTCTCATCTCTCATCTCTCATCTCTCATCTCTCATCTCTCATCTCTCATCTCTCATCTCTCATCTCTCATCTCTCATCTCTCATCTCTCATCTCTCATCTCTCATCTCTCATCTCTCATCTCTCATCTCTCATCTCTCATCTCTCATCTCTCATCTCTCATCTCTCATCTCTCATCTCTCATCTCTCTCCCTATGCTAATGCAGAGGCAGCAGAAAGTAGAGGACGCTGAGAATTGCTAGCCTGTGCGGCCCTCTCTCCCTATGCTAATGCAGAAAGTAGAAGGTGCTGAGCATTGCTAGCCGGCAAGGCTAGCTAGCCTGTGCGAACCTCTCTCCCTATGCTAATGCAGAGGCAGCAGAAAGTAGAGGACGCTGAGAATTGCTATTAGCTTAGGATTGCTAGCTGGCAAAGCTACCTAGCGTTAGCTACCCTCTGCGGCAATCTCTCATCATCTCTCATCATCTCTCATCATCTCTCATCATCTCTCATCATCTCTCATCATCTCTCATCATCTCTCATCATCTCTCATCATCTCTCATCATCTCTCATCATCTCTCATCATCTCTCATCATCTCTCATCATCTCTCATCATCTCTCATCATCTCTCATCATCTCTCATCATCTCTCATCATCTCTCATCATCTCTCATCATCTCTCATCTCTCTCCCTATGCTAATGCAGAGGCAGCAGAAAGTAGAGGACGCTGAGAATTGCTAGCCTGTGCGGCCCTCTCTCCCTATGCTAATGCAGAAAGTAGAAGGTGCTGAGCATTGCTAGCCGGCAAGGCTAGCTAGCCTGTGCGAACCTCTCTCCCTATGCTAATGCAGGGGCAGCAGAAAGTAGAGGATGCTGAGGATTGCTAGCCTGTGCGGCCCTCTCTCCCTATGCTAATGCAGAGGAAGCAGAAAGTAGAGGGTGCTGAGGATTGCTAGCCTGTGCGGCCCTCTCTCCCTATGCTAATGCAGAGGAAGCAGAAAGTAGAGGGTTCTGAGGATTGCTAGCCGGCAAGGCTACCTAGCCTGTGCGGCCCTCTCTCCCTATGCTAATGCAGAGGCAGCAGAAAGTAGAGGACGCTTAGGATTGCTAGCTGGCAAGGCTACCTAGCGTTAGCTACCCTCTGCGGCACTCTCTCGTCTCTCGTCTCTCGTCTCTCGTCTCTCGTCATCTCTCTCCCTATGCTAATGCAGAGGCAGCAGAAAGTAGAGGACGCTGAGAATTGCTAGCCTGTGCGGCCCTCTCTCCCTATGCTAATGCAGAAAGTAGAAGGTGCTGAGCATTGCTAGCTGGCAAGGCTAGGTAGCCTGTGCGAACCTCTCTCCCTATGCTAATGCAGAGGCAGCAGAAAGTAGAGGATGCTGAGGATTGCTAGCCTGTGCGGCCTTCTCTCCCTATGCTAATGCAGAGGCAGCAGAAATTAGAGGACGCTGAGGATTGCTAGCTGGCAAGGCTACCTAGCCTGAGCGACCCTCTGCGGCAGAAGCAGAAAGTAGAGGGTGCTGAAGATTGTTAGCCTGTGCGGCCCTCTCTCCCTATGCTAATGCAGAGGCAGCAGAAATTAGAGGATGCTGAGGATTGCTAGCCTCATCTCATCTCATCTCATCTCATCTCATCTCATCTCATCTCATCTCATCTCATCTCATCTCATCTCATCTCATCTCATCTCATCTCATCTCATCTCATCTCATCTCATCTCATCTCATCTCATCTCATCTCATCTCATCTCATCTCATCTCATCTCATCTCATCTCATCTCATCTCATCTCATCTCATCTCATCTCATCTCATCTCATCTCATCTCATCTCATCTCATCTCATCTCATCTCATCTCATCTCATCTCATCTCATCTCATCTCATCTCATCTCATCTCATCTCATCTCATCTCATCTCATCTCATCTCATCTCATCTCATCTCATCTCATCTCATCTCATCTCATCTCATCCCATCTCATCTCATCTCATCCCATCCCATCCTCTCACCCTATGCTAATGCAGAGGAGGCAGAAAATAGAAGTCGCTGAGAATTGCTAGCCTGTGCGGCCCTCTCTCCCTATGCTAATGCAGAGGAAGCAGAAAGTAGAGGGTTCAGAGGATTGCTAGCTGGCAAGGCTACCTAGCCTGTGCGGCCCTCTCTCCCTATGCTAATGAAGAGGCAGCAGAAGGTAGAGGACGCTTAGGATTGATAGCTGACAAGGCTACCTAGCGTTAGCTACCCTCTGCGGCACTCTCATCATCATCTCTCATCATCTCTCATCATCTCTCATCATCATCTCTCATCATCTCTCATCATCTCTCATCATCATCTCTCATCATCTCTCATCATCATCTCTCATCATCTCTCATCATCATCTCTCATCATCTCTCATCATCATCTCTCATCATCATCTCTCATCATCTCTCATCATCATCTCTCATCATCATCTCTCATCTCTCATCATCATTCTCATCATTCTCATCATCTCTCATCATCTCCTCTCCTATGCTAATGCAGAGGCAGCCAGAAGTAGAGGACGATGAGAATTGCTATCCTGTGCGGCCCTCTCTCCCTATGCTAATGCAGAAAGTAGAAGATGCTGAGCATTGCTAGCCGGCAAGGCTAGCTAGCCTGTGCGAACCTCTCTCCCTATGCTAATGCAGAGGCAGCAGAAAGTAGAGGATGCTGAGGATTGCTAGCCTGTGCGGCCCTCTCTCCCTATGCTAATGCAGAGGAAGCAGAAAGTAGAGGGTTCAGAGGATTGCTAGCTGGCAAGGCTACCTAGCCTGTGCGGCCCTCTCTCCCTATGCTAATGAAGAGGCAGCAGAAGGTAGAGGACGCTTAGGATTGATAGCTGACAAGGCTACCTAGCGTTAGCTACCCTCTGCGGCACTCTCATCATCATCTCTCATCATCTCTCATCATCTCTCATCATCATCTCTCATCATCTCTCATCATCATCTCTCATCATCATCTCTCATCATCTCTCATCATCATCTCTCATTATCTCTCATCATCATCTCTCATCATCTCTCATCATCATCTCTCATCATCATCTCTCATCATCTCTCATCATCATCTCTCATCATCTCTCATCATCATCTCTCATCATCTCTCATCATCTCTCATCATCTCTCTCCCTATGCTAATGCAGAGGCAGCAGAAAGTAGAGGACGATGAGAATTGCTATCCTGTGCGGCCCTCTCTCCCTATGCTAATGCAGAAAGTAGAAGATGCTGAGCATTGCTAGCCGGCAAGGCTAGCTAGCCTGTGCGAACCTCTCTCCCTATGCTAATGCAGAGGCAGCAGAAAGTAGAGGATGCTGAGGATTGCTAGCCTGTGCGGCCCTCTCTCCCTATGCTAATGCAGAGGAAGCAGAAAGTAGAGGGTTCAGAGGATTGCTAGCTGGCAAGGCTACCTAGCCTGTGCGGCCCTCTCTCCCTATGCTAATGAAGAGGCAGCAGAAGGTAGAGGACGCTTAGGATTGATAGCTGACAAGGCTACCTAGCGTTAGCTACCCTCTGCGGCACTCTCATCATCATCTCTCATCATCTCTCATCATCTCTCATCATCATCTCTCATCATCTCTCATCATCTCTCATCATCATCTCTCATCATCTCTCATCATCATCTCTCATTATCTCTCATCATCATCTCTCATCATCTCTCATCATCATCTCTCATCATCATCTCTCATCATCTCTCATCATCATCTCTCATCATCTCTCATCATCATCTCTCATCATCTCTCATCATCTCTCATCATCTCTCTCCCTATGCTAATGCAGAGGCAGCAGAAAGTAGAGGACGATGAGAATTGCTATCCTGTGCGGCCCTCTCTCCCTATGCTAATGCAGAAAGTAGAAGATGCTGAGCATTGCTAGCCGGCAAGGCTAGCTAGCCTGTGCGAACCTCTCTCCCTATGCTAATGCAGAGGCAGCAGAAAGTAGAGGATGCTGAGGATTGCTAGCCTGTGCGGCCTTCTCTCCCTATGCTAATGCAGAGGAAGCAGAAAGTAGAGGGTGCTGAGGATTGTTAGCCTGTGTGGCTCTCTCTCCCTATGCTAATGCAGAGGCAGCAGAAATTAGAGGACGCTGAGGATTGCTAGCCGGCAAGGCTACCTAGCCTTAGTGACCCTCTGCGGCTCTCTCATCTCTCTCATCTCTCTCATCTCTCTCATCTCTCTCATCTCTCTCATCTCTCTCATCTCTCTCATCTCTCTCATCTCTCTCATCTCTCTCATCTCTCTCATCTCTCTCATCTCTCTCATCTCTCTCATCTCTCTCATCTCTCTCATCTCTCTCATCTCTCTCATCTCTCTCATCTCTCTCATCTCTCTCATCTCTCTCATCTCTCTCATCTCTCTCATCTCTCTCATCTCTCTCATCTCTCTCCCTATGCTAATGCAGAGGCAGCAGAAAGTAGAGGACGCTGAGAATTGCTAGCCTGTGAGGCCCTCTCTCCCTATGCTAATGCAGAAAGTAGAGGTGCTGAGCATTGCTAGCCGGCAAGGCTAGCTAGCCTGTGCGAACCTCTCTCCCTATGCTAATGCAGAGGCAGCAGAAAGTAGAGGATGCTGAGGATTGCTAGCCTGTGCGGCCTTCTCTCCCTATGCTAATGCAGAGGAAGCAGAAAGTAGAGGGTGCTGAGGATTGTTTCGCCTGTGCGGCTCTCTCTCTCTATGCTAATGCAGAGGCAGCAGAAATTAGAGGACGCTGAGGATTGCTAGCTGGCAAGGCTACCTAGCCTGAGCGACCCTCTGCGGATCTCTCCGCTCTCCGCTCTCCGCTCTCCGCTCTCCGCTCTCCGCTCTCCGCTCTCCGCTCTCCCTATGCTAATGCAGAGGCAGCAGAAAGTAGAGGATGCTGAGAATTGCTAGCCTGTGCGGCCCTCTCTCCCTATGCTAATGCACAAAGTAGAAGGTGCTGAGCATTGCTAGCCGGCAAGGCTAGCTAGCCTGTGCGGCCCTCTCTCCCTATGCTAATGCAGAGGATGCAGAAAGTAGAGGGTTCTGAGGATTGCTAGCCGGCAAGGCTACCTAGCCTTTGCGGCCCTCTCTCCCTATGCTAATGCAGAGGCAGCAGAAAGTAGAGGACACTTAGGATTGCTAGCTGGCAAGGCTACCAAGCGTTAGCTACCCTCTGCGGTACTCTCTCATCATCTCTCATCATCTCTCATCATCTCTCATCATCTCTCATCATCTCTCATCATCTCTCATCATCTCTCATCATCTCTCATCATCTCTCATCATCTCTCATCATCTCTCATCATCTCTCATCATCTCTCATCATCTCTCATCATCTCTCATCATCTCTCATCATCATCATCTCTCATCATCATCATCTCTCATCATCATCATCTCTCATCATCATCATCTCTCATCATCTCTCCCTATGCTAATGCAGAGGCAGCAGAAAGTAGAGGACGCTGAGAATTGCTAGCCTGTGCGGCCCTCTCTCCCTATGCTAATGCAGAAAGTAGAAGGTGCTGAGCATTGCTAGCTGGCAAAGCTAGCTAGCCTGTGCGAACTTCTCTCCCTATGCTAATGCAGGGGCAGCAGAAAGTAGAGGATGCTGAGGATTGCTAGCCAGTGCGGCCCTCTCTCCCTATGCTAATGCAGAGGAAGCAGAAAGTAGAGGGTGCTGTGGATTGCTAGCCTGTGCGGCCCTCTCTCCCTATGCTAATGCAGAGGAAGCAGAAAGTAGAGGGTTCTGAGGATTGCTAGCCTGTGCGGCCCTCTCTCCCTATGCTAATGCAGAAAGTAGAAGGTGCTGAGCATTGCTAGCCGGCAAGGCTAGCTAGCCTGTGCGGCCCTCCCTCCCTATGCTAATGCAGAGGAAGCAGAAAGTAGAGGGTTCTTAGGATTGCTAGCCGGCAAGGCTACCTAGCCTGTGCGGCCCTCTCTCCCTATGCTAATGCAGAGGCAGCAGAAAGTAGAGGACGCTTAGGATTGCTAGCTGGCAAGGCTACCTAGCGTTAGCTACCCTCTGTGGCAATCTCTCATCAACTCTCATCATCTCTCATCATCATCTCTCATCATCATCTCTCATCATCATCTCTCATCATCATCTCTCATCATCATCTCTCATCATCATCTCTCATCATCATCTCTCATCATCTCTCATCATCTCTCATCATCTCTCATCATCTCTCTCCCTATGCTAATGCAGAGGCAGCAGAAAGTAGAGGACGCTTAGAATTGCTACCCTGTGCGGCCCTCTCTCCCTATGCTAATGCAGAAAGGAGAAGGTGCTGAGCATTGCTAGCCGGCAAGGCTAGCTAGCCTGTACGAACCTCTCTCCCTATGCTAATGCAGAGGCAGCAGAAAGTAGAGGATGCTGAGGATTGCTAGCCTGAGTGGCCTTCTCTCCCTATGCTAATGCAGAGGAAGCAGAAAGTAGAGGGTGCTGAGGATTGTTAGCCTGTGCGGCTCTCTCTCCCTATGCTAATGCAGAGGCAGCAGAAATTAGAGGACGCTGAGGATTGCTAGCTGGCAAGGCTACCTAGCCTGAGCGACCCTCTGCAGCTCTCTCATCTCTCATCTCTCATCTCTCATCATCTCATCATCTCATCATCTCATCATCTCATCATCTCATCATCTCATCATCTCATCATCTCATCATCTCATCATCTCATCATCTCATCATCTCATCATCTCATCATCTCATCATCTCATCATCTCATCATCTCATCATCTCATCATCTCATCATCTCATCATCTCTCTCCCTATGCTAATGCAGAGGCAGCAGAAAGTAGAGGACGCTGAGAATTGCTATTAGCTTAGGATTGCTAGCTGGCAAAGCTACCTAGCGTTAGCTACCCTCTGCGGCAATCTCTCATCATCTCTCATCATCTCTCATCATCTCTCATCATCTCTCATCATCTCTCATCATCTCTCATCATCTCTCATCATCTCTCATCATCTCTCATCATCTCTCATCATCTCTCATCATCTCTCATCATCTCTCATCATCTATCTCTCATCATCTCTCATCATCTATCTCATCATCTCTCATCATCTCTCATCATCTCTCATCATCTCTCATCATCTCTCATCATCTCTCATCATCTCTCATCATCTCTCATCATCTCTCATCATCTCTCATCTCTCTCCCTATGCTAATGCAGAGGCAGCAGAAAGTAGAGGACGCTTAGAATTGCTAGCCTGTGCGGCCCTCTCTCCCTATGCTAATGCAGAAAGTAGAAGGTGCTGAGCATTGCTAGCCGGCAAGGCTAGCTAGCCTGTGCGAACCTCTCTCCCTATGCTAATGCAGGGGTAGCAGAAAGTAGAGGATGCTGAGGATTGCTAGCCTGTGCGGCCCTCTCTCCCTATGCTAATGCAGAGGAAGCAGAAAGTAGAGGGTGCTGAGGATTGCTAGCCTGTGCGGCCCTCTCTCCCTATGCTAATGCAGATGAAGCAGAAAGTAGAGGGTTCTGAAGATTGCTAGCCGGCAAGGCTACCTAGCCTGTGCGGCCCTCTCTCCCTATGCTAATGAAGAGGCAGCAGAAAGTAGAGGACGCTTAGGATTGCTAGTTGGCAATGCTACCTAGCGTTAGCTACTCTCTGCGCACTCTCTCATCTCTCATCTCTCATCCTCTCATCTCTCATCTCTCATCCTTCATCTCTCATCTCTCATCTCTCATGCTCTCATCTCTCATTTTCTCATCTCTCATCATCTCTCATCATCTCTCATCCTCATCTCTCATCTCTCATCTCTCATCTCTCATCTCTCATCTCTCATCTCTCATCTCTCATCTCTCATCTCTCATCTCTCATCTCTCATCATCTCTCTCCCTATGCTTAATGCGAGAGGCAGGAGAAAGTAAGAGGACGCTGAGAATTGCTATCCTGTGCGGCCTCTCTCCCTATGCTAATGCAGAAAGTAGAAGATGCTGAGCATTGCTAGCCGGCAAGGCTAGCTAGCCTGTGCGAACCTCTCTCCCTATGCTAATGCAGAGGCAGCAGAAAGTAGAGGATGCTGAGGATTGCTAGCCTGTGCGGCCTTCTCTTCCTATGCTAATGCAGAGGAAGCAGAAAGTAGAGGGTGCTGAGGATTGTAAGCCTGTGCGGCTCTCTCTCCCTATGCTAATGCAGAGGCAGCAGAAATTAGAGGACGCTGAGGATTGCTAGCCGGCAAGGCTACCTAGCCTTAGCGACCCTCTGCGGCTCTCTCATCTCTCATCTCTCATCTCTCATCTCTCATCTCTCATCTCTCATCTCTCATCTCTCATCTCTCATCTCTCATCTCTCATCTCTCATCTCTCATCTCTCATCTCTCATCTCTCATCTCTCATCTCTCATCTCTCATCTCTCATCTCTCATCTCTCATCTCTCTCCCTATGCTAATGCAGAGGCAGCAGAAAGTAGAGGATGCTGAGGATTGCTAGCCTGTGCGGCCTTCTCTCCCTATGCTAATGCAGAAGAAGCAGAAAGTAGAGGGTGCTGAGGATTGTTAGCCTGTGTGGCTCTCTCTCCCTATGCTAATGCAGAGGCAGCAGAAATTAGAGGACGCTGAGGATTGCTAGCCGGCAAGGCTACCTAGCCTTAGTAACCCTCTGCGGCTCTCTCCTCTCTCTCCTCTCTCTCCTCTCTCTCCTCTCTCTCCTCTCTCTCCTCTCTCTCCTCTCTCTCCTCTCTCTCCTCTCTCTCCTCTCTCTCCTCTCTCTCCTCTCTCTCCTCTCTCTCCTCTCTCTCCTCTCTCTCCTCTCTCTCCTCTCTCTCCTCTCTCTCCTCTCTCCCTATGCTAATGCAGAGGCAGCAGAAAGTAGAGGATGCTGAGGATTGCTAGCCTGTGCGGCCTTCTCTTCCTATGCTAATGCAGAGGAAGCAGAAAGTAGAGGGTGCTGAGGATTGTTTCGCCTGTGCGGCTCTCTCTCTCTATGCTAATGCAGAGGCAGCAGAAATTAGAGGACACTGAGGATTGCTAGCTGGCAAGGCTACCTAGCCTGAGCGACCCTCTGCGGATCTCTCCGCTCTCCGCTCTCCCTATGCTAATGCAGAGGCAGCAGAAAGTAGAGGATGCTGACAATTGCAAGCCTGTGCGGCCCTCTCTCCCTATGCTAATGCACAAAGTAGAAGGTGCTGAGCATTGCTAGCCGGCAAGGCTAGCTAGCCTGTGCGGCCCTCTCTCCCTATGCTAATGCAGAGGAAGCAGAAAGTAGAGGGTTCTGAGGATTGCTAGCCGGCAAGGCTACCTAGCCTTTGCGGCCCTCTCTCCCTATGCTAATGCAGAGGCAGCAGAAAGTAGAGGACGCTTAGGATTGCTAGCTGGCAAGGCTACCAAGCGTTAGCTACCCTCTGCGGCACTCTCTCATCATCTCTCATCATCTCTCATCATCTCTCATCATCTCTCATCATCTCTCATCATCTCTCATCATCTCTCATCATCTCTCATCATCTCTCATCATCTCTCATCATCTCTCATCATCTCTCATCATCTCTCATCATCTCTCATCATCTCTCATCATCTCTCATCATCTCTCATCATCTCTCATCATCTCTCATCATCTCTCATCATCATCATCTCTCATCATCTCTCCCTATGCTAATGCAGAGGCAGCAGAAAGTAGAGGACGCTGAGAATTGCTAGCCTGTGCGGCCCTCTCTCCCTATGCTAATGCAGAAAGTAGAAGGTGCTGAGCATTGCTAGCTGGCAAAGCTAGCTAGCTAGCTAGCTAGCCTGCCTGTGCGAACTTCTCTCCCTATGCTAATGCAGGGGCAGCAGAAAGTAGAGGATGCTGAGGATTGCTAGCCAGTGCGGCCCTCTCTCCCTATGCTAATGCAGAGGAAGCAGAAAGTAGAGGGTGCTGTGGATTGCTAGCCTGTGCGGCCCTCTCTCCCTATGCTAATGCAGAGGAAGCAGAAAGTAGAGGATGCTGAGGATTGCTAGCCTGTGCGGCCCTCTCTCCCTATGCTAATGCAGAGGAAGCAGAAAGTAGAGGGTTCTGAGGATTGCTAGCCTGTGCGGCCCTCTCTCCCTATGCTAATGCAGAAAGTAGAAGGTGCTGAGCATTGCTAGCCGGCAAGGCTAGCTAGCCTGTGCGGCCCTCCCTCCCTATGCTAATGCAGAGGAAGCAGAAAGTAGAGGGTTCTGAGGATTGCTAGCCGGCAAGGCTACCTAGCCTGTGCGGCCCTCTCTCCCTATGCTAATGCAGAGGCAGCAGAAAGTAGAGGACGCTTAGGATTGCTAGCTGGCAAGGCTACCTAGCGTTAGCTACCCTCTGTGGCACTCTCTCATCATCTCTCATCATCTCTCATCATCTCTCATCATCTCTCATCATCTCCTCTCATCATCATCTCTCATCATCTCTCATCATCTCTCATCATCTCTCATCATCTCTCATCATCTCTCATCATCTCTCATCATCTCTCATCATCTCTCATCATCTCTCATCATCTCTCATCATCTCTCTCCCTATGCTAATGCAGAGGCAGCAGAAAGTAGAGGACGCTTAGAATTGCTAGCCTGTGCGGCCCTCTCTCCCTATGCTAATGCAGAAAGGAGAAGGTGCTGAGCATTGCTAGCCGGCAAGGCTAGCTAGCCTGTACGAACCTCTCTCCCTATGCTAATGCAGAGGCAGCAGAAAGTAGAGGGTGCTGAGGATTGCTAGCCTGAGTGGCCTTCTCTCCCTATGCTAATGCAGAGGAAGCAGAAAGTAGAGGGTGCTGAGGATTGTTAGCCTGTGCGGCTCTCTCTCCCTATGCTAATGCAGAGGCAGCAGAAATTAGAGGACGCTGAGGATTGCTAGCTGGCAAGGCTACCTAGCCTGAGCGACCCTCTGCAGCTCTCTCATCTCTCATCTCTCATCTCTCATCTCATCATCTCATCATCTCATCATCTCATCATCTCATCATCTCATCATCTCATCATCTCATCATCTCATCATCTCATCATCTCATCATCTCATCATCTCATCATCTCATCATCTCATCATCTCATCATCTCATCATCTCATCATCTCATCATCTCATCATCTCATCATCTCATCATCTCTCTCCGTATGCTAATGCAGAGGCAGCAGAAAGTAGAGGACGCTGAGAATTGCTATTAGCTTAGGATTGCTAGCTTGCAAAGCTACCTAGCGTTCGCTACCCTCTGCGGCAATCTCTCATCATCTCTCATCATCTCTCATCATCTCTCATCATCTCTCATCATCTCTCATCATCTCTCATCATCTCTCATCATCTCTCATCATCTATCTCTCATCATCTCTCATCATCTATCTCTCATCATCTATCTCTCATCATCTATCTCTCATCATCTATCTCTCATCATCTATCTCTCATCATCTATCTCTCATCATCTCTCATCATCTCTCATCATCTCTCATCATCTCTCATCATCTCTCATCATCTCTCATCATCTCTCATCATCTCTCATCATCTCTCATCTCTCTCCCTATGCTAATGCAGAGGTAGCAGAAAGTAGAGGACGCTTAGAATTGCTAGCCTGTGCGGCCCTCTCTCCCTATGCTAATGCAGAAAGTAGAAGGTGCTGAGCATTGCTAGCCGGCAAGGCTAGCTAGCCTGTGCGAACCTCTCTCCCTATGCTAATGCAGGGGTAGCAGAAAGTAGAGGATGCTGAGGATTGCTAGCCTGTGCGGCCCTCTCTCCCTATGCTAATGCAGAGGAAGCAGAAAGTAGAGGGTGCTGAGGATTGCTAGCCTGTGCGGCCCTCTCTCCCTATGCTAATGCAGATGAAGCAGAAAGTAGAGGGTTCTGAAGATTGCTAGCCGGCAAGGCTACCTAGCCTGTGCGGCCCTCTCTCCCTATGCTAATGCAGAGGCAGCAGAAAGTAGAGGACGCTTAGGATTGCTAGTTGGCAATGCTACCTAGCGTTAGCTACCCTCTGCGGCACTCTCTCATCTCTCATCTCTCATCTCTCATCTCTCATCTCTCATCTCTCATCTCTCATCTCTCATCTCTCATCTCTCATCTCTCATCTCTCATCTCTCATCTCTCATCTCTCATCTCTCATCTCTCATCTCTCATCTCTCATCTCTCATCATCATCATCTCTCTCCCTATGCTAATGCAGAGGCAGGAGAAAGTAGAGGACGCTGAGAATTGCTATCCTGTGCGGCCCTCTCTCCCTATGCTAATGCAGAAAGTAGAAGATGCTGAGCATTGCTAGCCGGCAAGGCTAGCTAGCCTGTGCGAACCTCTCTCCCTATGCTAATGCAGAGGCAGCAGAAAGTAGAGGATGCTGAGGATTGCTAGCCTGTGCGGCCTTCTCTCCCTATGCTAATGCAGAGGAAGCAGAAAGTAGAGGGTGCTGAGGATTGTAAGTCTGTGCGGCTCTCTCTCCCTATGCTAATGCAGAGGCAGCAGAAATTAGAGGACGCTGAGTGTGACCAAAAACCCTTATACTGGCCCCATGTTTAGCCAGTGCATGTTAGCCAAGATGGTGGCAGCCCATTGTTCTGTTTTCCCGCCGAAAGGGTTTTAAACAAAGAAGCTACCAGAAGTCCCCTCCAGAGGAGCTGGGCTAGTCCCTCCTAGGTTAAACCCCTCCCCTAATGATGCTGCAGGGGACCCTGCCAATTGGAGCTGCTAGGGTTGGGTTAAGCAGAAGCAGGGTCAGCCTCCTCACCAATCAATCCTAGGGGGTGTGGAAAAGAGGGGAGGTACCAGCAGCAGGGTAGAAAACCCAGAGGTTGTGGGTGGAGAAGGAGCTTTTGGTTGATCTGGGTGTAACCTCGCTACGGCAGGACACCCTCCCCTGCGGTTCCTTGGGATCCATCCTAGCTCAGGCAGGAAGATTCCCTCCAACTGGATTACCCTAACCCCTGTGGAAGGACTATTTGCCCCTGGAACCAAGGTAGTGTGTTTCTGTGGAACTACCCAAAAAGGAACTTTGATTATTTCCATTGGAACTGCCTGGGGAGGCTACCCAGGTAATTGTGGCTGTCTGGGTGGGACACCTTTGTGTATTGGGGGTTGGGCTGGGAGACTCTACCTTTGTTCCCTGGAGACTGTGCAGAGGGGGGTTGCCCTGAAGACTCCCTGAAGGAGGATTTGATGTAATTGGGACTTGTGGACCTTCCATGCGTATTGCCCTTTCCCTGTTTATCTACGTTTGGTTGTAATAAACCCCTGTGAAACAACCCCTGTGGCACGTGTGGTATTTCCCTGATTGTGCTAGCGGCTCATACGTCATACGTTGTGTGACATTTCTGGTGGCAGTGGTGCGGATATGGATGCTAGCACATCAGGGAACTACTTGGACCTTACAGCTCATGAGCTCTCTGAGCTCCGGCTACCCACGCTGCAACGGCTCTGCCACCGGTGGGGTATTGACCCAGAGGGGAAGCGGAGACACGAGCTGATGGAGCTACTCACTCCCCATGCTCAGCCTACCCAAGAAGGCGACACCCAGGGGGACCCGGAGACTCCTGAGGGGGGAGAAGAGATTTGTAACTTGCATCAAGATGCAGCGGAGGGAGGTGAGGACAGCACTCTCACTATGTTCCATAAACACTTAGCTGCTATTGGCCCAGGCCTGTCCCCAGCAGAACGGCTAGAGGTATGGCGCCTAACTTTGCAGGCCAATCAGCCTGGGCCCTTGAGCTCTGTGCCTGCTGTGGGGTCACCCAATGCTCAGCGGCGAGTGGTGAAATTGACTCATGCTGCTTTCCCCACATTTGATGAATGTAAGCAGAGCATAGACGGTTTCCTTCGCTCCTTTGAAGGTTTGTGTGAGGACCACCGAGTCCCTCAGGAGGAGTGGGTGCTTATACTGGCGGGTAAGCTCACAGGTAAAGCTAATGAAGTTTACCAGGAAATCCCATATCCTCAGAGGGTGAATTATGGGGAAGTACGGCGGATACTTTTAGCCAGCTATTCCATTACGCCGGATTCCTACCGGAGAACATTCCGTAGCTTGGTTAAAATCCCTCAAGATACCTACCAGAACTTTGGTGGGAAACTACAAAGGGCATTTCGCCACTGGATACGCGGCAACAAGACCCACACTCTGGAAGATTTATGCCAGCTTATCCTTAAGGAACAATTCCTGGAACGATGCCCCACTGAGGTACGGGAGTGGGTAAGTGACCGCAAGCCAGGCACCCTAGATGAGGCCACCCAGCTAGCGGATGAGTATATTGAGAACCGCTCCCAGGCCCGCCCCCTTACCCTTACTTCAGGTACTATGGTCAACACCCGTGGTCTGGACTGCCCCCAGCCTCCGCGGTTAAACCATTTACCTAATCGCACCCTCTCAGCACCTACTCGCGCAGCCACACCCCGGACCTGTTTCCGTTGTGGATCTCTGGCCCATTTATCTCCAGCCTGCCCTTTAAATCTACGTCCTGCCCCACCAGGGCCCACAGGGAGGCTCTCTGCACCTCGGCAGGTCGCTGCTGTGTCTTCACCAGATGTTCGTCAGCAGGTTATCCAGACAGTACGGCAGCTTACCACAGACCCAGCGGTTGCCCCTCCCAGGCCGAGAGAGGATGTAATAGAGGAATATGTTGTCTTGGGGATGGGCTGGAACAACAGTGGACAGCCCAGAAAACATGTACTTCCTGTCAGGATCAATGGTAGGCAGGTGGAGGGGTTCTTAGACTCAGGATCATTTATTACCCTAGTGGAGCCCCATATTGTCTCTGCAGATGCAGTGATTCCTGGCAAAACTGCCCGCATTGTTCTGGCTGGGGGGCACAAACAAGATATTCCCATAGCCCAGGTCACCTTGGATCTAGGACACGGACCATTTACTCATCGAGTTGGCATACTGCGACAACTGCCTGCTGAGATCCTCCTGGGCAATGATGTGGGCCATATTGAATGCAGCCTCTCCCGAAATACTAATGAAGTCAACGCTGTCTCCATGGATGCGCCACAAGGGGTAAGAGAACCTGCAGCTGACTGTGACAGTCCCCCTACCCCTGACTTGCTCCACCCCACTTCCTTTAGGGAAGCTCAGCACACTGACCCTACCTTAGAATGTATGCGAATTAAGGCAGGGAAACCCCCAAATGAGCGAGGTGAACAGATTGTTTGGGAGCGGGGGCTACTCTATAGGATTGTGAAGGGGAACCCCAACCAGCCATGGAAGTGTTCCCGACAACTTATAGTACCCCTGAGTTACCGGGCTCAGCTTCTTCACATGGCCCATGAGATCCCTTTAGCTGGACACCAGGGGGTTACCCGTACTCGACACCGATTGACCCAAAATTTTTACTGGCCTGGCATCTCACAGGAGGTGACGCGGTACTGCCGCACATGTGACAGCTGTCAGAGGACTGGCAGGGCCAATGATAAGCCCAAGTTTCCCCTCTGCCCCTTGCCCATCATCAGTGAGCCCTTCCAACGGGTGGCAGTTGATCTTATTGGGCCCCTTAGCCGGCCAAGCCGTTCTGGAAAACAGTATATCCTCACTGTAATGGATTATGCCACCCGGTACCCAGAAGCTGTAGCATTGCGTAAAATTGATGCCCCCACAGTGGCTGATGCCCTTATCCAGATTTTCAGCCGGGTGGGCTTTCCTAGTGAAATATTGTCAGACCAGGGACCCCAGTTCACATCCCAACTACTGCAATGCCTGTGGCAGCGTTGTGGGGTCCGGGCGATCCACTCATCCCCATACCACCCCCAAACAAATGGTCTTTGTGAGAGATTTAATGGGACACTAAAGACCATGTTACGGACATTTGTGGAATCTGGCGAGAAGGACTGGGAGCGTTATTTGCCCCATTTGCTATTTGCCTATCGAGAAGTTCCCCAAGAGTCCACAGGATTCTCTCCCTTTGAACTGTTGTATGGTCGAAGGGTCCGAGGCCCCTTAGATTTACTATGTGAATATTGGGAAGGGGCCCCACAATCACAAGAGGTCCCCATAATCCCCTATGTATTAAAGTTCCGCCAGCGTCTGGAACAAATGACCAGCCTGGCACATGATCACCTCTCCGCAGCTCAGCAAAGACAGAAAGTGTGGTATGACCGCAAGGCCAGGGAACGCAGGTTTATCGAAGGAGACAAGGTGCTTCTCCTAGTACCCACACGTCATGACAAGCTCCAGGCTGCATGGGAAGGACCCTATGTGGTCACTCATAAGCTTCATGATACAACCTATGTGGTAACTCCCCCTGAGGACCCATCTCACTATAAGACTGTCCACATAAATATGATGAAGCCTTATCACATCAGAGAGGACATTGTTAGTGCCATATGCAGTGCACCAGTTGAAGGTACTGATGATCCTCCAATCCCCAACCTTATTGAGGAGGCCACTTCAGCCAGGGGAATAGATGCAGTTACCATAAGTGACCACCTTCACCTATCTCAACAAGACCAACTTCGTAAAATTTTACGTTCCTATTCTCCCATGTTTTCGGCGAACCCAGGGCGCACCCACTGGGCTGAACATAAAGTTGATACAGGAACTCAGTTACCTATACGTAGCCCTGCTTACCGAGTGGCCGAAGCAGTTCGGCCAGAGATGAAAAGTCAGATAGATGAGATGTTGGCCTTTGGGGTTATTACTCCCTCCCATAGCCCATGGGCTTCACCTGTGGTGCTGGTGCCCAAGAAAGATGGTAGTACCCGATTCTGTGTGGACTATAGACGACTTAATGATGTGACCACCACTGATGCTTACCCAATGCCCAGGGTAGATGAGCTCTTAGACCGGCTGGGAAATGCAAAATATTTGACTACCCTTGATCTCAGCCGCGGTTACTGGCAGATTCCCCTTGCCCCTAGTGCCCAGGAAAAGTCAGCCTTCCTCACCCCCTTTGGTTTATATCAATTTACGGTAATGCCCTTTGGTATGAGAAACGCGCCCGCAACTTTCCAACGCCTGGTGAACAGGCTGCTGGAGGGAATGCAGGACTTTGCTCAGGCCTATCTGGATGACATAGCTGTCTTTAGCCAGACTTGGGAGGAGCATCTCCAGCACCTCCAGCGAGTTTTTGCTCAAATTCAGGATGCTGGGCTTACCCTTAAGCCAGAAAAGTGCCACTTAGCCATGGCCGAGGTACAATACTTGGGACATAGAGTTGGGGGTGGACAGCTTCGCCCTGATCCTGCTAAAGTTGAGGCAATTTGTCAGTGGCCTATACCCAAAACTCAAAAACAGGTATTAGCCTTCTTAGGAACTTCAGGTTATTATCGGAAATTTATCCCTAACTATAGTACTGTTGCCAAACCCTTGACAGATCTGACAAGTCGCCAACGTTCTCGAACCATTGTGTGGACCCCAGAATGTGAGTCAGCCATGAACGCTCTAAAGCAAGCTCTGGCTAGTTCCCCTGTGCTGGCGGCCCCAGATTTCTCCCGGCGCTTCATTTTGCAGACTGATGCTTCCAATTTTGGCCTTGGAGCAGTACTTTCCCAAGTTAATACCTATGGTGAGGAGCACCCCGTTGCCTACCTGAGCAGGAAACTGTTACCCCGAGAGGCTGCCTATGCCACCATTGAAAAGGAGTGCCTGGCAATTGTATGGGCTTTACAAAAACTGCAGCCCTATCTGTATGGCAGAGAATTCACTGTTGTGACAGATCACAACCCCCTCAGTTGGTTACAGAGGGTCTCAGGAGACAATGGGAAACTTCTAAGATGGAGCCTCCTGCTTCAACAGTATAACTTCACCATTCAACACCGAAAGGGAAAAGAGCATCACAATGCAGATGGACTCTCACGCCAGGAGGACTAACCGACCAGCGGTGGTTCCTGAGGCCCTCCCTAATAAAGGGGAGCCCCAGGGAAACCACCTGCGCCAGGGGGGAGAAGTGTGACCAAAAAAAACCCTTATACTGGCCCCATGTTTAGCCAGTGCATGATCTAGCCAAGATGGTGGCAGCCCATTGTTCTGTTTTCCCGCCGAAAGGGTTTTAAACAAAGAAGCTCCCAGAAGTCCCCTCCAGAGGAGCTGGGCATGTCCCTCCTAGGTTAAACCCCTCCCCTAATGATGCTGCAGGGGACCCTGCCAATTGGAGCTGCTAGGGTTGGGTTAAGCAGAAGCAGGGTCAGCCTCCTAACCAATCAATCCTAGGGGGTGTGGAAAAGAGGGGAGGTACCAGCAGCAGGGTAGAAAACCCAGAGGTTGTGGGTGGAGAGAGAGCTTTTTGTTGATCTGGGTGTAACCTCGCTACGGCAGGACACCCTCCCCTGCGGTTCCTTAGGATCCATCCTAGCTCAGGCAGGAAGATTCCCTCCAACTGGATTACCCTAACCCCTGTGGAAGGACTGTTTGCCCTGGAACCAAGGTAGTGCATTTTCTGTGGAACTACCCAAAAAGGAACTTTGTTTATTCCCATTGGAACTGCCTGGGGAGGCTACCCAGGTAATTGTGGCTGTCTGGGTGGGACACCTTTGTGTATTGGGGGCTGGGAGACTCTGCCTTTGTTCCCTGGAGACTGTGCAGAGGGGGGTTGCCCTGAAGACTCCCTGTAGGAGGATTGATGTGACTGGGACTTGTGGACCTTCCATGCGTATTGCCCTTTCCCTGTTTATCTACGTTTGGTTGTAATAAACCCCTGTGAAACAACCCCTGTGGCACGTGTGGTATTTCCCTGATTGTGCTAGCGGCTCATACGTCATACGTTGTGTGACACATCTCTCATCTCTCATCTCTCATCTCTCATCTCTCATCTCTCATCTCTCATCTCTCATCTCTCATCTCTCATCTCTCATCTCTCATCTCTCATCTCTCATCTCTCATCTCTCATTTCTCATCTCTCATCTCTCTCCCTATGCTAATGCAGAGGCAGCAGAAAGTAGAGGACGCTGAGAATTGCTAGCCTGTGCGGCCCTCTCTCCCTATGCTAATGCAGAAAGTAGAAGGTGCTGAGCATTGCTATCCGGCAAGGCTAGCTAGCCTGTGCGACCTTCTCTCCCTATGCTAATGCAGAGGCAGCAGAAAGTAGAGGACGCTGAGAATTGCTAGCCTGTGCGGCCCTCTCTCCCTATGCTAATGCAGAAAGTAGAAGGTGCTGAGCATTGCTAGCCGGCAAGGCTAGCTAGCCTGTGCGGCCCTCTCTCCCTATGCTAATGCAGAGGAAGCAGAAAGTAGAGCATGCTTAGGATTGCTAGCTGGCAAGGCTACCTAGCGTTAGCTACCCTCTGTGGCACTCTCTCATCATCTCTCATCATCTCTCATCATCTCTCATCATCTCTCATCATCTCTCATCATCTCTCATCATCTCTCATCATCTCTCATCATCTCTCATCATCTCTCATCATCTCTCATCTCTTCTCATCATTCTCATCATCTCTCATCATCTCTCATCATCTCTCATCATCTCTCATCATCTCTCATCATCTCTCATCATCTCTCATCATCTCTCATCATCTCTCATCATCTCTCATCATCTCTCATCATCTCTCATCATCTCTCATCATCTCTCATCATCTCATCTCTCTCCCTATGCTAATGCAGAGGCAGCAGAAAGTAGAGGACGCTGAGAATTGCTAGCCTGTGCGGCCTCTCTCCCTATGCTAATGCAGAGGCAGCAGAAAGTAGAGGATGCTGAGGATTGCTAGCCTGTGCGGCCATCTCTCCCTATGCTAATGCAGAGGCAGCAGAAAGTAGAGTACGCTTAGGATTGCTAGCTGGCAAGGCTACCTAGTGTTAGCTACCCTCTGCGGCAATCTCTCATCATCTCTCATCATCTCTCATCATCTCTCATCATCTCTCATCTCTCATCATCATCTCTCATCATCATCTCTCATCATCATCTCTCATCATCAATCTCTCATCATCATCTCTCATCATCATCATCATCATCCTCTCTCTCTCCTATGCTAATGCAGAGGCAGCAGAAAGTAGAGGACGCTGAGAATTGCTAGCCTGTGCGGCCCTCTCTCCCTATGCTAATGCAGAAAGTAGAAGGTGCTGAGCATTGCTAGCCGGCAAGGCTAGCTAGCCTGTGTGAACCTCTCTCCCTATGCTAATGCAGAGGCAGCAGAAAGTAGAGGATGCTGAGGATTGCTAGCCTGTGCGGCCTTCTCTCCCTATGCTAATGCAGAGGAAGCAGAAAGTAGAGGGTGCTGAGGATTGTTAGCCTGTGCGGCTCTCTCTCCCTATGCTAATGCAGAGGCAGCAGAAATTAGAGGACGCTGAGGATTGCTAGCTGGCAAGGCTACCTAGCCTGAGCGACCTCTGCGGCTCTCTCATCTCTCATCTCTCATCTCTCTCTCTCATCTCTCATCTCTCATCTCTCTCATCTCTCATCTCTCATCTCTCATCTCTCATCTCTCTCATCTCTCATCTCTCATCTCTCATCTCTCATCTCTCATCTCTCATCTCTCATCTCTCATCTCTCATCTCTCATCTCTCATCTCTCATCTCTCATCTCTCATCTCTCATCTCTCATCTCTCATCTCTCATCTCTCATCTCTCTCTCCCTATGCTAATGCAGAGGCAGCAGAAAGTAGAGGACGCTGAGAATTGCTAGCCTGTGCGGCCCTCTCTCCCTATGCTAATGCAGAAAGTAGAAGGTGCTGAGCATTGCTAGCCGGCAAGGCTAGCTAGCCTGTGTGAACCTCTCTCCCTATGCTAATGCAGAGGCAGCAGAAAGTAGAGGATGCTGAGGATTGCTAGCCTGTGCGGCCTTCTCTCCCTATGCTAATGCAGAGGAAGCAGAAAGTAGAGGGGCTGAGGCTTGTTAGCCTGTGCGGCTCTCTCTCCCTATGCTAATGCAGAGGCAGCAGAAATTAGAGGATGCTGAGGATTGCTAGCTGGCAAGGCTACCTAGCCTGAGCGACCCTCTGCGGCTCTCTCTCATCTCACTCTTCATCCTCTCTTCAATCCTCTCTCATCCTCTCTCATCCTCTCTCATCCTCTCCTCATCCTCTCTCATCTCTCTCTCATCCTCTCTCAATCTCTCTCATCCTCATCATCTCTCTCATCCTCTCTCATCATCCTCTTCATCTCTCTCATCATCTCTCATCTCTCTCATCCTCTCTCATCCTCTCTCATCCTCTCTCTCCTTCTCATCATCTCTTCTCATCTCTCATCCTCTCTCATCCTCTCTCATCCTCTTCTCATGCCTCTCTTCATCCCTTCTCTCATCCTCTCGTCTCCTCGTCTCATCCTCTCTCATCCTCTCTCATCCTAGCCTATGCTATGCAGAGGCAGCAGAAAGTAGAGGATTGCTGAGGATTGCTAGCCTGTGCGGCCCTCTCTCCCTATGCTAATGCAGAAAGTAGAAGGTGCTGAGGATTGCTAGCCTGTGCGGCTCTCTCTCCCTATGCTAATGCAGAGGCAGCAGAAATTAGAGGACGCTGAGGATTGCTAGCTGGCAAGGCTACCTAGCCTGAGCGACCCTCTGCGGCTCTCTCATCTCTCATCTCTCATCTCTCATCTCTCATCTCTCATCTCTCATCTCTCATCTCTCATCTCTCATCTCTCATCTCTCATCTCTCATCTCTCATCTCTCATCTCTCATCTCTCATCTCTCATCTCTCATCTCTCATCTCTCATCTCTTCATCTCTCATCTCTCATCTCTCATCTCTCATCTCTCATCTCTCATGCTCTCATCATCATCTTCTCCTATGCTAATGCAGAGGCAGCAGAAAGTAGAGGACGCTGAGAATTGCTAGCCTGTGCGGCCCTCTCTCCCTATGCTAATGCAGAAAGTAGAAGGTGCTGAGCATTGCTAGCCGGCAAGGCTAGCTAGCCTGTGCGAACCTCTCTCCCTATGCTAATGCAGAGGCAGCAGAAAGTAGAGGATGCTGAGGATTGCTAGCCTGTGCGGCCTTCTCTCCCTATGCTAATGCAGAGGAAGCAGAAAGTAGAGGGTGCTGAGGATTGTTAGCCTGTGCGGCTCTCTCTCCCTATGCTAATGCAGAGGCAGCAGAAATTAGAGGACGCTGAGGATTGCTAGCTGGCAAGGCTACCTAGCCTGAGCGACCCTCTGCGGCTCTCTCATCTCATCATCTCATCATCTCATCATCTCATCATCTCATCATCTCATCATCTCATCATCTCTCATCTCATCATCTCATCATCTCATCATCTCATCATCTCATCATCTCATCATCTCATCATCTCATCATCTCATCATCTCATCATCTCATCATCTCATCATCTCATCATCTCATCATCTCATCATCTCATCATCTTCCTCATCTCATCTCTCACCCTATGCTAATGCAGAGGAGGCAGAAAGTAGAAGACGCTGAGAATTGCTAGCCTGTGCGGCCGTCTCTCCCTATGCTAATGCAGAAAGTAGAAGGTGCTGAGCATTGCTAGTTGGCAAGGCTAGCTACCCTGTGCGGCCCTCTCTCCCTATGCTAATGCAGAGGAAGCAGAAAGTAGAGGACGCTTAGGATTGCTAGCTGGCAAGGCTACCTAGCGTTAGCTACCCTCTGCGGCACTCTCTCATCCTCTCTCATCCTCTCTCATCCTCTCTCATCCTCTCTCATCCTCTCTCATCCTCTCTCATCCTCTCTCATCCTCTCCTCTCATCCTCTCTCATCCTCTCCTCTATCTCATCCTCTCCTCTCATCCTCTCCTCTCATCCTCTTCCTCTCTCCTCTCTCCAATCATCTCTCTCATCCTCTCCTCTCATCCTCTCCTCTCATTCTCTCATCCTCTCCTCTCATCCTCTCCTCTCATCCTCTCCTCTCATCCTCTCCTCTCATCCTCTCCTCTCATCCTCTCCTCTCATCCTCTCTCTCATCCTATCATCTCTCTCTCCCTATGCTAATGCAGAGGCAGCAGAAAGTAGAGACGCTGAGAATTGCTAGCCTGTGCGGCCCTCTCTCCCTATGCTAATGCAGAAAGTAGAAGGTGCTGAGCATTGCTAGCCGGCAAGGCTAGCTAGCCTGTGCGGCCCTCTCTCCCTATGCTAATGCAGAGGAAGCAGAAAGTAGAGGACGCTTAGGATTGCTAGCTGGCAAGGCTACCTAGCGTTAGCTACCCTCTGCGGCTCTCTCATCATCATCTCTCATCATCATCTCTCATCATCATCATCATCATCTCTCATCATCATCTCTCATCATCATCTCTCATCATCATCATCTCTCATCATCTCTCATCATCATCTCTCATCATCATCTCTCATCATCATCTCTCATCATCATCTCTCATCATCATCTCTCTCATCATCTCTCTTCCTATGCTAATGCAGAGGCAGCAGAAAGTAGAGGACGCTGAGAATTGCTAGTCTGTGCGGCCCTCTCTCCCTATGCTAATGCAGAAAGTAGAAGGTGCTGAGCATTGCTAGCCGGCAAGGCTAGCTAGCCTGTGCGAACCTCTCTCCCTATGCTAATGCAGAGGCAGCAGAAAGTAGAGGATGCTGAGGATTGCTAGCCTGTGCGGCCTTCTCTCCCTATGCTAATGCAGAGGAAGCAGAAAGTAGAGGGTGCTGAGGATTGTTAGCCTGTGCGGCTCTCTCTCCCTATGCTAATGCAGAGGCAGCAGAAATTAGAGGACGCTGAGGATTGCTAGCTGGCAAGGCTACCTAGCCTGAGCGACCCTCTGCGGCTCTCTCATCTCTCATCTCTCATCTCTCATCTCTCATCTCATCATCTCATCATCTCTCATCTCTCATCTCTCATCTCTCATCTCTCATCTCTCATCTCTCATCTCTCATCTCTCATCTCTCATCTCTCATCTCTCATCTCTCATCTCTCATCTCTCATCTCTCATCTCTCATCTCTCATCTCTCTCCCTATGCTAATGCAGAGGCAGCAGAAAGTAGAGGACGCTGAGAATTGCTAGCCTGTGCGGCCCTCTCTCCCTATGCTAATGCAGAAAGTAGAAGGTGCTGAGCATTGCTAGCCGGCAAGGCTAGCTAGCCTGTGCGAACCTCTCTCCCTATGCTAATGCAGAGGCAGCAGAAAGTAGAGGATGCTGAGGATTGCTAGCCTGTGCGGCCTTCTCTCCCTATGCTAATGCAGAGGAAGCAGAAAGTAGAGGGTGCTGAGGATTGTTAGCCTGTGCGGCTCTCTCTCCCTATGCTAATGCAGAGGCAGCAGAAATTAGAGGATGCTGAGGATTGCTAGCTGGCAAGGCTACCTAGCCTGAGCGACCCTCTGCGGCTCTCTCATCTCTCATCTCTCATCTCTCATCTCTCATCTCTCATCTCTCATCTCTCATCTCTCATCTCTCATCTCTCATCTCTCATCTCATCTCATCTCTCATCTCTCATCTCTCATCTCTCATCTCTCATCTCTCATCTCTCATCTCTCATCTCTCATCTCTCATCTCTCATCTCTCTCCCTATGCTAATGCAGAGGCAGCAGAAAGTAGAGGACGCTGAGAATTGCTAGCCTGTGCGGCCCTCTCTCCCTATGCTAATGCAGAAAGTAGAAGGTGCTGAGCATTGCTAGCCGGCAAGGCTAGCTAGCCTGTGCGGCCCTCTCTCCCTATGCTAATGCAGAGGAAGCAGAAAGTAGAGGATGCTTAGGATTGCTAGCTGGCAAGGCTACCTAGCGTTAGCTACCCTCTGCGGCATCTCTCTCATCATCCTCATCATCTCTCATCAATCTCTCATCATCTCCTCATCATCTCTCATCATCTCTCATCATCTCTCATCATCTCTCATCATCTCTGCATCATCTCTCATCAATCTCTCATCATCTCTCATCACTCTCTCATCATCTCTCATCATCTCTCAATCATCTCTCTCATCTCTCATCATCTCTCATCATCTCTCATCATCTCTCATCATCTCTCATCATCTCTCATCATCTCTCATCATCTCTCATCATCTCTCATCATCTCTCATCATCTCTCATCTCTCTCCCTATGCTAATGCAGAGGCAGCAGAAAGTAGAGGACGCTGAGAATTGCTAGCCTGTGCGGCCCTCTCTCCCTATGCTAATGCAGAAAGTAGAAGGTGCTGTGCATTGCTAGCCGGCTAGGGTAGCTAGCTAGCCTGTGCGAACCTCTCTCCCTATGCTAATGCAGGGGCAGCAGAAAGTAGAGGATGCTGAGGATTGCTAGCCTGTGCAGCCGTCTCTCCCTATGCTTATGCAGAGGCAGCAGAAAGTAGAGTACGCTTAGGATTGCTAGCTGGCAAGGCTACCTAGTGTTAGCTACCCTCTGTGGCAATCTCTCATCATCTCTCATCATCTCTCATCATCTCTCATCATCATCTCATCATCTCTCATCATCTCTCAATCATCTCTCTCATCATCTCTCATCCATCTCTCATCAATCTCTCATCATCATCTCTCATCATCTCTCATCCATCTCTCATCATCTCTCATCATCTCTCATCATCTCTCTCATCTCTCATCTCTCATCATCATCTCTCATCATCTCTCATCATCTCTCATCATCTCATCATCATATCTCTCATCATCTCTCATCATCTCTCATCATCTCATCATCTCTCATCATCTCTCTCCTATGCTAATGTAGAGGCAGCAGAAAGTAGAGGACGCTGAGAATTGCTAGCCTGTGCGGCCCTCTCTCCCTATGCTAATGCAGAAAGTAGAAGGTGCTGAGCATTGCAAGCTGGCAAGGCTAACTAGCCTGAGCGACCCTCTGCGGCTCTCATCATCTCTCATCATCTCTCATCATCTCTCATCATCTCTCATCAATCATCTCTCATCAATCATCTCTCATCAATCATCTCTCATCAATCATCTCTCATCAATCATCTCTCATCAATCATCTCTCATCAATCATCTCTCATCAATCATCTCTCATCAATCATCTCTCATCAATCATCTCTCATCAATCATCTCTCATCATCTCTCATCATCTCTCATCATCTCTCATCATCTCTCATCATCTCTCATCATCTCTCATCATCTCTCATCATCTCTCATCATCTCTCATCATCTCTCATCATTCTCTCTCTCATCATCTCTCATCATCTCTCATCATCTCTCATCATCTCTCATCATCATCTCTCATCTCTCTCCCTATGCTAATGTAGAGGCAGCAGAAAGTAGAGGACGCTGAGAATTGCTAGCCTGTGCGGCCCTCTCTCCCTATGCTAATGCAGAAAGTAGAAGGTGCTGAGCATTGCAAGCTGGCAAGGCTAACTAGCCTGAGCGACCCTCTGCGGCTCTCATCATCTCTCATCATCTCTCATCATCTCTCATCATCTCTCATCATCTCTCATCATCTCTCATCATCTCTCATCATCTCTCATCATCTCTCATCATCTCTCATCATCTCTCATCATCTCTCATCAATCATCTCTCATCATCTCTCATCATCTCTCATCAATCATCTCTCATCATCTCTCATCAATCATCTCTCATCATCTCTCATCAATCATCTCTCATCATCTCTCATCAATCATCTCTCATCATCTCTCATCAATCATCTCTCATCATCTCTCATCAATCATCTCTCATCATCTCTCATCATCTCTCATCAATCATCTCTCATCATCTCTCATCAGGGTGCTGAGGATTGTTAGCCTGTGCGGCTCTCTCTCCCTATGCTAATGCAGAGGCAGCAGAAAGTAGAGGATGCTGAGGATTGCTAGCCTGTGCGGCCTTCTCTCCCTATTCTAATGCAGAGGAAGCAGAAAGTAGAGGGTGCTGAGGATTGTTAGCCTGTGCGGCTCTCTCTCATCCTCTCTCATCCTCTCTCATCCTCTCTCATCCTCTCTCATCCTCTCTCATCCTCTCTCATCCTCTCTCATCCTCTCTCATCCTCTCTCATCCTCTCTCATCCTCTCTCATCCTCTCTCATCCTCTCTCATCCTCTCTCATCCCTCTCATCTCTCTCATCCTCCTCCCTCATCCTCTCTCATCCTCTCTCATCCTCTCTCATCCCTCTCCTCTCATCCTCTCTCATCCTCTCTCATCCTCTCTCATCCTCTCTCATCCTCTCTCATCCTCTCTCATCCTCTCTCATCCTCTCTCATCCTCTCTCATCCTCTCTCATCCTCTCTCATCCTCTCTCATCCTCTCTCATCCTCTCTCATCCTCTCTCATCCTCTCTCATCCTCTCTCATCCTCTCTCATCCTCTCTCATCCTCTCTCATCCTCTCTCATCCTCTCTCATCCTCTCTCATCCTCTCTCATCCTCTCTCTCTCCCTATGCTAATGCAGAGGCAGCAGAAAGTAGAGGATGCTGAGGATTGCTAGCCTGTGCGGCCTTCTCTCCCTATGCTAATGCAGAGGAAGCAGAAAGTAGAGGGTGCTGAGGATTGTTAGCCTGTGCGGCTCTCTCTCCCTATGCTAATGCAGAGGCAGCAGAAATTAGAGGATGCTGAGGATTGCTAGCTGGCAAGGCTACCTAGCCTGAGCGACCCTCTGCGGCTCTCTCATCTCTCATCTCTCATCTCTCATCTCTCATCTCTCATCTCTCATCTCTCATCTCTCATCTCTCATCTCTCATCTCTCATCTCTCATCTCTCATCTCTCATCTCTCATCTCTCATCCTCATCTCTCATCTCTCATCTCTCATCTCTCATCTCTCATCTCTCATCTCTCATCTCTCATCTCTCATCTCTCATCTCTCATCATCATCTCTCTCCCTATGCTAATGCAGAGGCAGCAGAAAGTAGAGGACGCTGAGAATTGCTAGCCTGTGCGGCCCTCTCTCCCTATGCTAATGCAGAAAGTAGAAGGTGCTGAGCATTGCTAGCCGGCAAGGCTAGCTAGCCTGTGCGAACCTCTCTCCCTATGCTAATGCAGAGGCAGCAGAAAGTAGAGGATGCTGAGGATTGCTAGCCTGTGCGGCCTTCTCTCCCTATGCTAATGCAGAGGAAGCAGAAAGTAGAAAGTAGAGGGTGCTGAGGATTGTTAGCCTGTGCGGCTCTCTCTCCCTATGCTAATGCAGAGGCAGCAGAAATTAGAGGACGCTGAGGATTGCTTGCTGGCAAGGCTACCTAGCCTGAGCGACCCTCTGCGGCTATCTCATCTCATCTCATCTCATCATCTCATCATCTCATCTCATCTCATCTCATCTCATCTCATCTCATCTCATCTCATCATCTCATCATCTCATCTCATCTCATCTCATCTCTCACCTATGCTAATGCAGAGGAGGCAGAAAGTAGAAGACGCTGAGAATTGCTAGCCTGTGCGGCCCTCTCTCCCTATGCTAATGCAGAAAGTAGAAGGTGCTGAGCATTGCTAGCCGGCAAGGCTAGCTACCCTGTGCGGCCCTCTCTCCCTATGCTAATGCAGAGGAAGCAGAAAGTAGAGGACGCTTAGGATTGCTAGCTGGCAAGGCTACCTAGCGTTAGCTACCCTCTGCGGCACTCTCTCATCATCTCTCATCATCTCTCATCATCTCTCATCATCTCCTCTCATCATCTCCTCTCATCCTCTCCTCTCATCATCTCCTCTCATCTCTCTCTCATCCTCATCCTCTCCTCTCATACCTCTCCTCTCCTCTCATCTCTCATCCTCTCATCCTCTCCTCTCCTCTCATCCTCTCCTCATCCTCTCTCTCATCCTCTCCTCTCATCTCTCCTCTCATCCTCTCCTCTCATCATCTCCTCTCATCATCTCCTCTCATCCTCTCCTCTCATCCTCTCCTCTCATCCTCTCCTCTCATCCTCTCCTCTCATCCTCTCCTCTCATCATCTCTCATCATCATCTCTCATCATCATCTCTCTCCCTATGCTAATGCAGAGGCAGCAGAAAGTAGATGACGCTGAGAATTGCTAGTCTGTGCGGCCCTCTCTCCCTATGCTAATGCAGAAAGTAGAAGGTGCTGAGCATTGCTAGCCGGCAAGGCTAGCTACCCTGTGCGGCCCTCTCTCCCTATGCTAATGCAGAGGAAGCAGAAAGTAGAGGACGCTTAGGATTGCTAGCTGGCAAGGCTACCTAGCGTTAGCTACCCTCTGCGGCTCTCTCATCTCATCTCTCATCATCATCTCTCATCATCATCTCTCTCAATCATCTCTCATCATCATCTCTCATCAATCAATCATCTCTCTCATCATCTCTCATCATCATCATCTCCTCATCTCATCATCTCATCATCTCATCATCTCATCATCTCATCTATCATCTCTCATCTCATCATCTCATCATCTCTCATCTCATCATCTCTCATCTCTCATCTCTCATCTCTCATCTCTCATCTCATCATCTCTCTCCCTATGCTAATGCAGAGGCAGCAGAAAGTAGAGGACGCTGAGAATTGCTAGCCTGTGCGGCCCTCTCTCCCTATGCTAATGCAGAAAGTAGAAGGTGCTGAGCATTGCTAGCCGGCAAGGCTAGCTAGCCTGTGCGAACCTCTCTCCCTATGCTAATGCAGAGGCAGCAGAAAGTAGAGGATGCTGAGGATTGCTAGCCTGTGCGGCCTTCTCTCCCTATGCTAATGCAGAGGAAGCAGAAAGTAGAGGGTGCTGAGGATTGTTAGCCTGTGCGGCTCTCTCTCCCTATGCTAATGCAGAGGCAGCAGAAATTAGAGGATGCTGAGGATTGCTAGCTGGCAAGGCTACCTAGCCTGAGCGACCCTCTGCGGCTCTCTCATCTCTCATCTCTATCTCTCATCTCTCATCTCTCATCTCTCATCTCTCTCTCTCATCTCTCATCTCTCATCTCTCATCTCTCATCTCTCATCTCTCATCTCTCATCTCTCTCTCTCATCTCTCCATCTCTCATCTCTCATCTCTCATCTCTCATCTTCATCTCTCATCTCTCATCTCTCATCTCTCATCTTCTCATCTTCATCTTCATCTCTCATCTCTCTCCTATGCTAATGCAGAGGCAGCAGAAAGTAGAGGACGCTGAGAATTGCTAGCCTGTGCGGCCCTCTCTCCCTATGCTAATGCAGAAAGTAGAAGGTGCTGAGCATTGCTAGCCGGCAAGGCTAGCTAGCCTGTGCGGCCCTCTTCCCTATGCTAATGCAGAGGAAGCAGAAAGTAGAGGATGCTTAGGATTGCTAGCTGGCAAGGCTACCTAGCGTAGCTACCTTGTTAGCATCATTCCTCTCATCTTCTCCAATCATGCTCTCATCAATCTCTCATCATCTCTCATCATCTCTCATCATCTCTCATCATGCATCTCTCATCATCTCTCATCATCTCTCATCATCTCTCTCATCTCTCATCATCTCTCATCATCTCTCATCATCTCTCATCATCTCTCATAATCATCTCTCTCCCTATGCTAATGGGCAGAGGCAGCAGAAAGTAGAGGGACGCTGAGAATGTGCCTAGCCTGTGCGGCCCTCTCTCCCTATGCTAATGCAAGAAGTAGAAGGTGCTGGTGCATTGCCTAGCCGGCTGGGTAGCTAGCTAGCCTGTGACGAACCTCTCTCCCTATGCTATATCGCAGGGGGCAGCAGAAAGTAGAGGATGCCTGAGGATTGCTAGCCTGTGCAGCCGTCTCTCTCCCTATGCTTATGCAGAGGCAGCAGAAAGTAGAGTACGCTTTAGATTGGACTAGGAATGGCAAGGTCTACTAGTGTTAGCTACCTCTGTGGGGGGCAATCTCTGCATCATCTCTCATCATCTGCTCATCATCTCTCATCAATCTTCTCATCACTCTCATCATCTCTCAATCAAATCTGCTCATCATCTCTCATCATCTCTCATCATCTCTCATCATCTCTCATCATCTCTCTCATCTCTCATCATCTCTCATCAATCCTGCTCATCATCTCTCTCATCTCTCATCATCTCTCATCATCTCTCATCATCTCTCATCATCTCTAAATCATCTCTTCTCATCATCTTCTCATCATCTCTCATATCTCATCTCTCTCCCTATGCTAATGTAGAGGCAGCAGCAAGTAGAGGAACGCTGAAGAATTGCTAGCCTGTGCGGCCTCTCCATCCTATGCTATGCAGAAAGTGAAGGTGCTGAGCATTGGCAAGCTGGCAGGCTACTTAGCCTGAGGCGACCCTCTGCGGCTCTCATCATCTCTCATCATCTCTCTCATCTTGCATCATCTGCTCCATCAATCATCTCTCATCAATCATCTTCATCAATCAATCTTCATCAATCATCTCTGCATCAATCATCTCTCATCATCATCTCTCATCAATGCATCTCTCATCAATCATGCTCTCATCAATCATCCTTCTCATCAATCATCCTCTCTCAATCATCTCTATCAATCATCTCTGCATCAATATCTCCTCATCATGCATCTCTCATCAATCATCTCTCACATCTCTCAATCATCTCTCGTCATCTCTCGTATCTCTCGTCATCTCTCATCATCTCTCATCATCTCTCATCATCTCTCATCATCTCTCATCATCTCTCATCCATCTCTCATCACTCTCATCATCCTCTCATCATCTCTATCATCTTCATCATCTCCTCATCATGCATTCTCTCATCTGCTCTCCCTATGCTAATGTAGAAGGCAGCAGGAAAGGTAGGAGGACGCTGGAGAATTGCTAGCCTGTGGGCCCCTCTCTCCCTATGCTTAATGCAGAAGTAGAAGTGCTGAGCATTGGCAAGCTGGCAAAGGCTAAACCAGCTGAGGACCCTCTGCGGCTTCTCATCATCTCTCATCATCTCTCATCATCTCTCATCAATCTCTCCATCTCTCTCATCATCTCTCATCAATCTCTCATAAATCTCTCATCATCTCTCAATCATCTCTCATCATCTCTCTCATCTCTCATCATCTCTCCATCATCTCTCAATCTCTTCATCATCTCTCATCATCTCTCATCATCATCTCTCATCATCTCTCATCAATCATCTCTCATCATCTCTCTCATCAATCATCCTTCATCATCTCTCATCAATCATCTCTCATCATCTCTCATCAAATCATTCTCATCATCTCTCATCATCTCTCATCAATCATCTCTCTCATCTCTTCATCAGGGTGCTGAAGGATTGTTAGCCTGTGCGGCTTCTCCTCTCCCTATCTAATGCGGGCAGCAGAAGTAGAGGACGCTGAGGATTTGCTAGCTGGCATGCTACCTAGCCTGAAGCGACCCTCTGCGGCTCTCATCAATCTCTCATCATTCTCATCATCTCTCAATCATCTCTCATCATTTCATCATCTCTCATCATCTCTCATATCTCTCATCATCTCTCATCATCTCTCATCAATCTTTTTTCATGCAATCTCTCTCAAATCTTTTCTTCATCAATCTCTCATCATATCTCTCATCATCTTTCTCCTCAATCATCTTCTCCATTCATCATCTCATCAATCATCTCTCATATCCTCTCAAAATCATCTCTCATCAATTCATCTCTCATCATCCTTCTCATCATCTCTCATCATCTCTCATCATCTCTCTATCAATCATTCTCATCAATATCTCTGCATCCATCATCTCTCATAATCATCTCTCATCAATTAAATCTCTATCCATCATCTCTCATCAAATCATCTCTCATCAATCATCTCTCATCAATCATCTCTCATCATCTCTCATGCATCTCTCAATCATCTCTTCATTCATCCTCATCATCTCTCATCATCTCTCATCATCTCTATCATCTTCTCAATTCATCTCTCATCATCTCTCATCATCTCTCATCATCTCTCATGCATCAATCTCTCATCTCTCTCCTATGCTAATGTAGAAGGCAGCAAAGAAAGTAGAGACGCTGGAGAGATTGGTAGCCTGTGGCGGCTCGTTCTCCCTATGCTAATGCAGAAAGTGAAGGTGCTGAGCATTGCAAGCTGGCACGGCTAACTAGCCTGAGGCGACCCTTCTGCGCTCTCATCATCTCTCACATCAATCTCTCATCATCTCTCATCATCTCTCATCATCTCTTCATCATCTCTCATCATCTCTTTCATCATCTCTCATCATCTCTCATCATCTCTCATCATCTCTCATCATCTCTCATAATCTCTCATCCATCTCTCATGCATCTCTCATCATCTCTCTCAATATCTCTCATCATCATACTCTCATCATCTCTCATCAATCATCTCTCATCATCTCTCATCATCTCTCTCAATCAAATCCTCTCATCATCTCTCATCGGGTTGCTGAGGATGTTAGCCCTGTGGCGGCTCTCTCTCTCCGTATGCTAATGCCGAAGGCAGCTAGAAAGGTAGAGGACGTGAGAATTGCTAGCTGGCAAGCTACTAGCCTGAGGACCCTCTGCGGCTCTCATCATCTCTCTCATCTCTCCATCATCTCTCATCTCTCCCATCATCTCTCATCATCTCTCATCATCTCTCATCATCTCTCATAATCTTTTCTCATATCTCTCATTCAATCTTTTCTCATCATCCTCATCAATCATCTCTATCATCTCTCATCAATCATCTCTCTCATCTCTCATCAATCATCATTCATCATCTCTCATCATCTCTCATCAATAATCTCTCATCATCTCTCATCATCTCTCATCATCTCTCATCATCTCTCATCATCTCTCATCATCTCTCTCCCTATGCTAATGCAGAGGCAGCAGAAAGTAGAGGATGCTGAGAATTGCTAGCCTGTGCGGCCCTCTCTCCCTATGCTAATGCAGAAAGTAGAAGGTGCTGAGCATTGCTAGCCGGCAAGGCTAGCTAGCCTGTGCGGCCCTCTCTCCCTATGCTAATGCAGAGGCAGCAGAAAGTAGAGGATGCTTAGGATTGCTAGCTGGCAAGGCTACCTAGCGTTAGCTACCCTCTGCGGCACTCTCTCATCATCTCTCATCATCTCTCATCATCTCTCATCATCTCTCATCATCTCTCATCATCTCTCATCATCATCTCTCATCATCATCTCTCATCTCTCATCATCTCTCATCATCTCTCATCATCATCTCTCATCATCTCTCATCATCTCTCATCATCTCTCATCTCTCTCCCTATGCTAATGCAGAGGCAGCAGAAAGTAGAGGACGCTGAGAATTGCTAGCCTGTGCGGCCCTCTCTCCCTATGCTAATGCAGAGGCAGCAGAAAGTAGAGGATGCTGAGGATTGCTAGCCTGTGCGGCCTTCTCTCCCTATGCTAATGCAGAGGAAGCAGAAAGTAGAGGGTGCTGAGGATTGTTAGCCTGTGCGGCTCTCTCTCCCTATGCTAATGCAGAGGCAGCAGAAATTAGAGGATGCTGAGGATTGCTAGCTGGCAAGGCTACCTAGCCTGAGCGACCCTCTGCGCTCTCTCATCTCTCATCATCTCATCTCATCTCATCATCTCATCATCTCATCATCTCATCATCTCATCATCTCATCATCTCATCATCTCATCATCTCATCATCTCATCATCTCATCATCTCATCAATCTCTCTCCCCCTATGCTAATGCAGAGGCAGCAGAAAGTAGAGGACGCTGAGAATTGCTAGCCTGTGCGGCCCTCTCTCCCTATGCTAATGCAGAAAGTAGAAGGTGCTGAGCATTGCTAGCCGGCAAGGCTAGCTAGCCTGTGCGAACCTCTCTCCCTATGCTAATGCAGAGGCAGCAGAAAGTAGAGGATGCTGAGGATTGCTAGCTGGCAAGGCTACCTAGCCTGAGCGACCCTCTGCGGCTCTCTCATCTCATCTCATCTCATCTCATCTCATCTCATCTCATCTCATCTCATCTCATCTCATCTCATCTCATCTCATCTCATCTCATCTCATCTCATCTCATCTCATCTCATCTCATCTCATCTCATCTCATCATCTCATCTCATCTCATCTCATCTCATCTCATCTCATCTCATCTCATCTCATCTCATCTCAATCTCATCTCAATCTCAATCTCATCTCATCTCAATCTCTCTCCCTATGCTAATGCAGAGGAAGCAGAAAGTAGAGGGTTCTGAGGATTGCTAGCCGGCAAGGCTACCTAGCCTGTGCGGCCCTCTCTCCCTATGCTAATGCAGAGGCAGCAGAAAGTAGAGGACGCTTAGGATTGCTAGCTGGCAAGGCTACCTAGCGTTAGCTACCCTCTGCGGCACTCTCTCATCATCTCTCATCATCTCTCATCATCTCTCATCATCTCTCATCATCTCTCATCATCTCTCATCATCTCTCATCATCTCTCATCATCTCTCATCATCTCTCATCATCTCTCATCATCTCTCATCTCTCTCCCTATGCTAATGCAGAGGCAGCAGAAAGTAGAGGACGCTGAGAATTGCTAGCCTGTGCGGCCCTCTCTCCCTATGCTAATGCAGAAAGTAGAAGGTGCTGAGCATTGCTAGCCGGCAAGGCTAGCTAGCCTGTGTGAACCTCTCTCCCTATGCTAATGCAGGGGCAGCAGAAAGTAGAGGATGCTGAGGATTGCTAGCCTGTGCGGCCTTCTCTCCCTATGCTAATGCAGAGGCAGCAGAAAGTAGAGGATGCTGAGGATTGCTAGCCTGTGCGGCCTTCTCTCCCTATGCTAATGCAGAGGAAGCAGTAAAGTAGAGGGTGCTGAGGATTGTTAGCCTGTGCGGTCTCCTCCTATGCTAATGCAGAGGCAGCAGAAATTAGAGGTCGCTGAGGATTGCTAGCTGGCAAGGCTACCTAGCCTGAGCGACCCTCTGCGGCTCTCTCATCTCTCATCTCTCATCTCTCATCCTCATCTCTCATCTCTCATCTCTCATCTCTCATCTCTCATCTCTCATCTCTCATCTCTCATCTCTCCTCTCTCCCTATGCTAATGCAGAGGCAGCAGAAAGTAGAGGACGCTGAGAATTGCTAGCCTGTGCGGCCCTCTCTCCCTATGCTAATGCAGAAAGTAGAAGGTGCTGAGCATTGCTAGCCGGCAAGGCTAGCTAGCCTGTGCGAACCTCTCTCCCTATGCTAATGCAGAGGCAGCAGAAGTAGAGGATGCTGAGGATTGCTAGCCTGTGCGGCCTTGCTCTCCCTATGCTAATGCAGAGGAAGGCAGAAAGTAGAGGGTGCTGAGGATTGTTAGCCTGTGCGGCTCTCTCTCCCTATGCTAATGCAGAGGCAGCAGAAATTAGAGGATGCTGAGGATTGCTAGCTGGCAAGGCTACCTAGCCTGAGCGACCCTCTGGGCTCTCTCTCTCATCTCTCATCTCTCATCTCTCTCATCTCATCTCTCATCTCTCATCTCTCATCTCTCATCTCTCATCTCTCATCTCTCATCTCTCATCTCTCATCTCTCATCTCTCATCTCTCATCTCTCATCTCATCTCATCTCTCATCTCTCATCTCATCTCATCTCTCATCTCTCATCATCTCATCTCTCATCTCTCATCTCTCATCTCTCATCTCTCTCCCTATGCTAATGCAGAGGCAGCAGAAAGTAGAGGACGCTGAGAATTGCTAGCCTGTGCGGCCCTCTCTCCCTATGCTAATGCAGAAAGTAGAAGGTGCTGAGCATTGCTAGCCGGCAAGGCTAGCTAGCCTGTGCGAACCTCTCTCCCTATGCTAATGCAGAGGCAGCAGAAAGTAGAGGATGCTGAGGATTGCTAGCCTGTGCGGCCTTCTCTCCCTATGCTAATGCAGAGGAAGCAGAAAGTAGAAAGTAGAGGGTGCTGAGGATTGTAAGCCTGTGCGGCTCTCTCTCCCTATGCTAATGCAGAGGCAGCAGAAATTAGAGGACGCTGAGGATTGCTTGCTGGCAAGGCTACCTAGCCTGAGCGACCCTCTGCGGCTCTCTCATCTCATCTCAATCTCATCTCATCTCATCTCATCTCAATCTCATCTCAATCTCATCTCAATCTCATCTCAATCTCATCTCAATCTCATCTCATCATCATCTCATATCATCTCATCATCATCTCAATCATCATCTCATCATATCTCATCTCATCTCATCTCATCTCATCTCATCTCATCTCATCTCATCTCTCACCCTATGCTAATGCAGAGGAGGCAGAAAGTAGAAGACGCTGAGAATTGCTAGCCTGTGCGGCCCTCTCTCCCTATGCTAATGCAGAGGAAGCAGAAAGTAGAGGGTTCTGAGGATTGCTAGCCGGCAAGGCTACCTAGCCTGTGCGGCCCTCTCTCCCTATGCTAATGCAGAGGCAGCAGAAAGTAGAGGACGCTTAGGATTGCTAGCTGGCAAGGCTACCTAGCGTTAGCTACCCTCTGCGGCAATCTCTCATCATCTCTCATCATCTCTCATCATCTCTCATCATCTCTCATCATCTCTTCATCATCTCTCATCATCTCTCATCATCTCTCATCATCTCTCATCATCTCTCATCATCTCTCATCATCTCTCATCATCTCTCATCATCATCTCTCATCTCTCTCCCTATGCTAATGCAGAGGCAGCAGAAAGTAGAGGACGCTGAGAATTGCTAGCCTGTGCGGCCCTCTCTCCCTATGCTAATGCAGAAAGTAGAAGGTGCTGAGCATTGCTAGCCGGCAAGGCTAGCTAGCCTGTGTGAACCTCTCTCCCTATGCTAATGCAGGGGCAGCAGAAAGTAGAGGATGCTGAGGATTGCTAGCCTGTGCGGCCTTCTCTCCCTATGCTAATGCAGAGGCAGCAGAAAGTAGAGGATGCTGAGGATTGCTAGCCTGTGCGGCCTTCTCTCCCTATGCTAATGCAGAGGAAGCAGAAAGTAGAGGGTGCTGAGGATTGTTAGCCTGTGCGGTCTCCTCCTATGCTAATGCAGAGGCAGCAGAAATTAGAGGTCGCTGAGGATTGCTAGCTGGCAAGGCTACCTAGCCTGAGCGACCCTCTGCGGCTCTCTCATCTCTCATCTCTCATCTCTCATCTCTCATCTCTCATCTCTCATCTCTCATCTCTCATCTCTCATCTCTCATCTCTCATCTCTCATCTCTCATCTCTCTCATCTCTCATCTCTCATCTCTCATCTCTCATCTCTCATCTCTCTCCCTATGCTAATGCAGAGGCAGCAGAAAGTAGAGGACGCTGAGAATTGCTAGCCTGTGCGGCCCTCTCTCCCTATGCTAATGCAGAAAGTAGAAGGTGCTGAGCATTGCTAGCCGGCAAGGCTAGCTAGCCTGTGCGAACCTCTCTCCCTATGCTAATGCAGAGGCAGCAGAAAGTAGAGGATGCTGAGGATTGCTAGCCTGTGCGGCCTTCTCTCCCTATGCTAATGCAGAGGAAGTAGAAAGTAGAGGGTGCTGAGGATTGTTAGCCTGTGCAGCTCTCTCTCCCTATGCTAATGCAGAGGCAGCAGAAATTAGAGGACGCTGAGGATTGCTAGCTTGCAAGGCTACCTAGCCTGAGAGACCCTCTGCGGATCTCTCATCTCTCATCTCTCATCTCATCTCATCTCTCATCTCTCATCTCTCATCTCTCATCTCTCATCTCTCATCTCTCATCTCTCATCTCTCATCTCTCATCTCTCATCTCTCATCTCTCATCTCTCATCTCTCATCTCTCATCTCTCATCTCTCATCTCTCATCTCTCTCATCTCATATCTCCTCTCATCTCCTCTCATCTCCTCTCATCTCCTCTCATCTCCTCTCATCTCCTCTCATCTCCTCTCATCTCCTCTCATCTCCTCTCATCTCCTCTCATCTCTCATCTCCTCTCATCTCCTCTCATCTCCTCTCATCTCCTCTCATCTCCTCTCATCTCCTCTCATCTCCTCTCATCTCCTCTCATCTCTCATCTCCTCTCATCTCCTCTCATCTCTCATCTCCTCTCATCTCCTCTCATCTCTCATCTCCTCTCATCTCCTCTCATCTCCTCATCTCCTCTCATCTCTCATCTCCTCTCATCTCCTCTCATCTCTCATCTCCTCTCATCTCCTCATCATCTTCATCTCCTCTCATCTCCTCTCATCTCTCATCTCCTCTCATCTCCTCTCATCTCTCATCTCCTCTCAGTCTTCTCTCATCTCTCATCTCCTCTCATCTCCTCTCATCTCTCATCTGTCCTCTCATCTCCTCTCATCTCTCATCTCCTCTCATCTCCTCTCATCTCTCATCTCCTCTCATCTCCTCTCATCTCTCATCTCCTCTCATCTCCTCTCATCTCTCATCTCCTCTCATCTCCTCTCATCTCTCATCTCCTCTCATCTCCTCTCATCTCTCATCTCCTCTCATCTCCTCTCATCTCTCATCTCCTCTCATCTCCTCTCATCTCTCATCTCCTCTCATCTCTCTTCATCTCTCATCTCCTCTCATCTCCTCTCATCTCTCATCTCCTCTCATCTCCTTCTCTCTCTCTCTCCTCTCATCTCCTCTCATCTCTCATCTCCTCTCATCTCTCATCTCTCATCTCCTCTCATCTCTCATCTCCTCTCATCTCTCATCTCTCATCTCCTCTCATCTCTCATCTCTCATCTCCTCTCATCTCTCATCTCTCATCTCCTCTCATCTCTCATCTCTCATCTCCTCTCATCTCTCATCTCTCATCTCCTCTCATCTCTCATCTCTCATCTCCTCTCATCTCTCATCTCTTCATCTTCCTCTCATCTCATCTCCTCTCATCTCTCATCTTCTCATCTCCTCTCATCTCTCATCTCTCATCTCCTCTCATCTCTCATCTCCTCTCATCTCTCATCTCTCATCTCCTCTCATCTCTCATCTCTCATCTCCTCTCATCTCTCATCTCTCATCTCCTCTCATCTCTCATCTCTCATCTCCTCTCATCTCTCATCTCTCATCTCCTCTCATCTCTCATCTCTCATCTCCTCTCATCTCTCATCTCTCATCTCCTCTCATCTCTCATCTCTCATCTCCTCTCATCTCTCATCTCCTCTCATCTCTCATCTCTCATCTCCTCTCATCTCTCATCTCTCATCTCCTCTCATCTCTCATCTCTCATCTCCTCTCATCTCTCATCTCTCATCTCCTCTCATCTCTCATCTCTCATCTCCTCTCATCTCTCATCTTCTCATCTCCTCTCATCTCTCATCTCTCATCTCCTCTCATCTCTCATCTCTCATCTCCTCTCATCTCTCATCTCTCATCTCCTCTCCTCTCTCATCTCTCATCTCCTCTCATCTCTCATCTCTCATCTCCTCTCATCTCTCCATCTCTCATCTCCTCTCATTCCTCTCATCTCTCATCTCTCCTCACCTCTCATCTCTCATCTCTCATCTCCTCTCATCTCTCATCTCTCATCTCTCATCTCCTCTCATCTCTCATCTCTCATCTCTCATCTCCTCTCATCTCTCATCTCTCATCTCTCATCTCCTCTCATCTCTCATCTCTCATCTCTCATCTCCTCTCATCTCTCATCTCTCATCTCTCATCTCCTCTCATCTCTCACTCTCATCTCTCATCTCCTCTCATCTCTCATTCTCTCATCTCTCATCTCCTCTCATCTCTCATCTCTCATCTCTCATCTCCTCTCATCTCTCAATCTCTCATCTCTCATCTCCTCTCATCTCTCACTCTCTCATCTCTCATCTCCTCTCATCTCTCATCTCTCATCTCTCATCTCCTCTCATCTCTCATCTCTCATCTCTCATCTCCTCTCATCTCTCATCTCTCATCTCTCATCTCCTCTCATCTCTCATCTCTATTCTCTCATCTCCTCTCATCTCTCATCTCTCATCTCTCATCCTCCCTCATCTCTCATCTCTCATCTCTCATCTCCTCTCATCTCTCATCTCTCATCTCCTCTCATCTCTCATCTCTTTCATCTCTCATCTCCTCTCATCTCTCATCTCTCATCTCTCATCTCCTCTCATCTCCATCTCTCATCTCTCATCTCCTCTCATCTCTCATCTCTCATCTCTCATCTCCTCTCATCTCTCATCTCTCATCTCTCATCTCCTCTCATCTCTCATCTCTCATCTCTCATCTCTCATCTCCTCTCATCTCTCATCTCTCATCTCTCATCTCCTCTCATCTCTCATCTCTCATCTCTCATCTCCTCTCATCTCTCATCTCTCATCTCTCATCTCCTCTCATCTCTCATCTCTCATCTCTCATCCCCTCTCATCTCTCATCCTCATCTCTCATCTCCTCTCATCTCTCATCTCTCATCTCTCATCTCCTCTCATCTCTCATCTCTCATCTCTCATCTCCTCTCATCTCTAATCTTCTCATCTCTCATCTCCTCTCATCTCTCATCTCTCATCTCTCATCTCCTCTCATCTCTTCATCTCTCATCTCCTCTCATCTCTCATCTCTCATCTCTCATCTCCTCTCATCTCTCATCCTCTCATCTCTCATCTCCTCTCATCTCTCATCTCTCATCTCTCATCTCCTTCGTTCATCTCTTCATCTCTCATCTCTCATCTCCTCTCATCTCTCATCTCTCATCTCTCATCTCCTCTCATCTCTCATCTCTCATCTCTCATCTCCTCTCATCTCTCATCTCTCATTTCTCTCATCTCCTCTCATCTCTCATCTCTCATCTCTCATCTCCTCTCATCTCTCATCTCTCATCTCTCATCTCCTCTCATCTCTCATCTCTCATCTCTCATCTCCTCTCATCTCTCATCTCTCATCTCTCATCTCCTCTCATCTCTCATCTCTCATCTCCTCTCATCTCTCATCTCCTCTCATCCTTCCTCCATCTCTCATCTCCTCTCATCTCTCATCTCTCATCTCCTCTCATCTCTCATCTCTCATCTCCTCTCATCTCTCATCTCTCATCTCCTCTCATCTCTCATCTCTCATCTCCTCTCATCTCTCATCTCTCATCTCCTCTCATCCTCATTCTCTCATCTCCTCTCATCTCTCATCTCTCATCTTCCCTCATCCTCATCTCTCATCTCCTCTCATCTCTCATCTCTCATCTCCTCTCATCTCTCATCTCTCATCTCCTCTCATCTCTCATCTCCTCTCATCTCTCATCTCCCTCTCATCTCTCATCTCTCATCTCCTCTCATCTCTCATCTCTATCTCCTCTCATCTCTCATCTCTATCCTCTCCTCTCATCTCTCATCTTCTGCATCTTGCCTCTCATCTCTCATCTCCTCTCATCTCTCATCTCCTCTCATCTCTCATCTCCTCTCATCTCTCATCTCCTCTCATCTCTCATCTCCTCTCATCTCTCATCTCCTCTCATCTCTCATCTCCTCTCATCTCTCATCTCCTCTCATCTCTCATCTCCTCTCATCTCTCATCTCCTCTCATCTCTCATCTCCTCTCATCTCTCATC
>NC_030678.2:180981890-180990090 GCF_000004195.4 Xenopus tropicalis | reverse complement strand
ATGCAGCAGATGATGATGAGAGATGATGAGAGTGCTGCAGAGGTAGCTAACGCTAGGTAGCGTTGCCAGCTAGCAATCCTAAGCATCCTCTACTTTCTGCTGCCTCTGCATTAGCATAGGGAGAGTGGGCCGCACAGGCTAGGTAGCCTTGCCGGCTAGCAATCCTCAGAACCCTCTACTTTCTGCTTCCTCTGCATTAGCATAGGGAGAGAGGGCCGCACAGGCTAGCAATCCTCAGCACCCTCTACTTTCTGCTTCCTCTGCATTAGCATAGGGAGAGAGGCCCGCACAGGCTAGGAATCCTCAGCATCCTCTACTTTCTGCTGCCCCTGCATTAGCATAGGGAGAGAGATGATGAGAGAGAGATGATGAGAGATGATGAGAGATGATGAGAGATGATGAGAGATGATGAGAGATGATGAGAGATGATGATGAAGATGATGAGAGAGATGAGAAGATGATGAGAGATGATGAGAGATGATGAGATGGATGAGAGATGATGAGAGATGATGAGAGATGATGAGAGATGATGAGAGATGATGAGATGATGAGAGATGATGAGAGATTGCCGCAGAGGGTAGCTAACACTAGGTAGCCTTGCCAGCTAGCAATCCTAAGCGTACTCTACTTTCTGCTGCCTCTGCATTAGCATAGGGAGAGACGGCCGCACAGGCTAGCAATTCTCAGCATCCTCTACTTTCTGCTGCCCCTGCATTAGCATAAGGAGAGAGGTTCGCACAGGCTAGCTAGCCTAGCCGGCTAGCAATGCACAGCACCTTCTACTTTCTGCATTAGCATAGGGAGAGAGGGCCGCACAGGCTAGCAATTCTCAGCGTCCTCTACTTTCTGCTGCCTCTGCATTAGCATAGGGAGAGAGAGATGAGAGAGAGATGATGAGAGAGAGATGATGAGAGAGAGATGATGAGAGAGAGATGATGAGAGAGAGATGATGAGAGAGAGATGATGAGAGAGAGATGATGAGAGAGAGATGATGAGAGAGAGATGATGAGAGAGTGCCGCAGAGGGTAGCTAACGCTAGGTAGCCTTGCCAGCTAGCAATCCTAAGCATCCTCTACTTTCTGCTGCCTCTGCATTAGCATAGGGAGAGAGGGCCGCACAGGCTAGGTAGCCTTGCCAGCTAGCAATCCTCAGAACCCTCTACTTTCTGCTTCCTCTGCATTAGCATAGGGAGAGAGGGCCGCACAGGCTAGCAATTCTCAGCGTCTTCTACTTTCTGCATTAGCATAGGGAGAGAGGTTCGCACAGGCTAGCTAGCCTTGCCGGCTAGCAATGCTCAGCACCTTCTACTTTCTACATTAGCATAGGGAGAGAGGGCCGCACAGACTAGCAATTCTCAGCGTCCTCTACTTTCTGCTGCCTCTGCATTAGCATAGGGAGAGAGATGATGATGAGGATGATGATGATGATGAGAGATGATGAGAGATGATGAGAGAGATGAGATGAGTAGAGAGTGATGAGAGATGATGAGAGATGATGATGAGAGATGATGAGAGATGATGAGAGATGATGAGAGATGATGAGAGATGATGAGAGATGATGAGAGATTGCTGCAGAGGGTAGCTAACACTAGGTAGCCTTGCCAGCTAGCAATCCTAAGCGTACTCTACTTTCTGCTGCCTCTGCATTAGCATAGGGAGAGACGGCCGCACAGGCTAGCAATCCTCAGCATCCTCTACTTTCTGCTGGCCCTGCATTAGCATAGGGAGAGAGGGCCACACAGGCTAGCAATTCTCAGCGTCTTCTACTTTCTGCATTAGCATAGGGAGAGAGGTTCGCACAGGCTACTTAGCATCTCTCTTTCATCCATCTCTCATCATCTCTCATCATCTCTCATCATCTCTCATCATCTTCATCATCATCTCTCATCATCTCTCATCTCTCTCATCATCTCTCATCATCTCTCTCATCATCTCATCATCTCTCATCATCTCTCATGCTATGCTAGAGGCAGCAGAAAGTAGAGGACGCTGAGAATTGCTAGCCTGTGCGGCCCTCTCTCCCTATGCTAATGCAGAAAGTAGAAGGTGCTGAGCATTGCTAGCTGGCAAGGCTAGCTAGCCTGTGTGAACCTCTCTCCCTATGCTAATGCAGAGGCAGCAGAAAGTAGAGGATGCTGAGGATTGCTAGCCTGTGCGGCCTTCTCTCCCTATGCTAATGCAGAGGATTGTTAGCCTGTGCGGCTCTCTCTCCCTATGCTAATGCAGAGGCAGCAGAAATTAGAGGACGCTGAGGATTGCTAGCTGGCAAGGCTACCTAGCCTGAGCGACCCTCTGCGGCTCTCATCATCTCTCATCATCTATCTCTCATCATCTCTCATCATCATCTCTCATCATCTCTCATCACCTCTCATCACCTCTCATCATCTCTCATCATCTCTCATCATCTCTCATCATCTCTCATCATCTCTCATCATCTCTCATCATCTCTCATCATCTCTCATCATCTCTCATCATCTCTCATCATCATCATCATCTCTCATCATCATCTCTCTCCCTATGCTAATGCAGAGGCAGCAGAAAGTAGAGGACGCTGAGAATTGCTAGTCTGTGCGGCCCTCTGTCCCTATGCTAATGCAGAAAGTAGAAGGTGCTGAGCATTGCTAGCCGGCAAGGCTAGTTAGCCTGTGCGAACCTCTCTCCCTATGCTAAAGCAGAGGCAGCAGAAAGTAGAGGATGCTGAGGATTGCTAGCCTGTGCGGCCTTCTCTCCCTATGCTAAAGCAGAGGCAGCAGAAAGTAGAGGATGCTGAGGATTGCTATGCTAATGCAGAGGAAGCAGAAAGTAGAGGGTGCTGAGGATTGTTAGCCTGTGCGGCTCTCTCTCCCTATGCTAATGCAGAGGAAGCAGAAAGTAGAGGGTTCTGAGGATTGCTAGCCGGAAAGGCTACCTAGCCTGTGCGGCCCTCTCTCCCTATGCTAATGCAGAGGCAGCAGAAAGTAGAGGACGCTTAGGATTGCTAGGTGGCAAAGCTACCTAGCGTTTGCTGCCCTCTGCGGCCATCTCTCATCGTCTCTCATCATCGCTCATCATCTCTCATCATCTCTCATCATCGCTCATCATCGCTCATCATCTCTCATCATCTCATCTCTCATCTCTCATCTCTCTCCATATGCTAATGAAGAGGCAGCAGAAAGTAGAGGACGCTGAGAATTGCTAGCCTGTGCGGCCCTCTCTCCCTATGCTAATGCAGAGGAAGCAGAAAGTAGAGGGTTCTGAGGATTGCTAGCCAGCAAGGCTACCTAGCCTGTGCGGCCCTCTCTCCCTATGCTAATGCAGAGGCAGCAGAAAGTAGAGGACGCTTAGAATTGCTAGCTGGCAAGGCGACCTAGCGTTAGCTACCCTCTGCGGCACTCTCTCATCATCTCTCATCATCTCTCATCATCTCTCATCATCTCTCATCATCTCTCATCATCTCTCATCATCTCTCATCATCTCTCATCATCTCTCATCATCTCTCATCATCATCATCTCTCTATGCTAATGCAGAGGAGGCAGAAAGTAGAAGACGCTGAGAATTGCTAGCCTGTGCGGCCCTCTCTCCCTATGCTAATGCAGAGGAAGCAGAAAGTAGAGGGTTCTGAGGATTGCTAGCCGCGCAGGCTACCTAGCCTGTGCGGCCCTCTCTCCCTATGCTAATGCAGAGGCAGCAGAAAGTAGAGGACGCTTAGAATTGCTAGCGGCAAGGCTTACCTAGCGTTAGCTACCCCTCTGCGGCACTCTCTCATCATCTCCTCAATCATCTCTCATCATCTCTCATCATCTCTCATCATCTCTCATCATCTCTCATCATCTCTCACATCTCTCATCATCTCTCTCATCTCTCATCATCTTCATCATCTCTCATCATCTCTCATCATCTCTCATCATCTCTCATCATCTCTCATCATTCTCAATCCTCATCATCTTCATCTTCTCATCATCCTCTCATCATCACCATCTCTCTCATCCTCATCAATCATCTTTCCCTATGCTAATGCAGAGGCAGCAGAAAGTAGAGGACGCTGAGAATTGCTAGCCTGTGCGGCCCTCTCTCCCTATGCTAATGCAGAAAGTAGAAGGTGCTGAGCATTGCTAGCCGCTAGGCTAGCTAGCCTGTGCGAAACCCTCTCTCCCTATGCTAATGCAGGGGCAGCAGCAAAGTAGAGGATGCTGAGGGATTCCTAGCCCTGTTGGCGGGCCTCTCTCCCTATGCTAATGCAGAGGAAGCAGAACGTAGAGGGTTGCTGAGGATTGCTAGCCTGTGCGGCCCTCTCTCCTACTCTAATGCAGAGGAAGCAGAACAGTAGAGGGTGCTGAGGATTGCTAGCCGGCAAGGCTACCTAGCCTGTGCGGCCCACTCTCCCTATGCTAATGCAGAGGCAGCAGAAAGTAGAGGATGCTTAGGATTGCTAGCTGGCAACGCTACCTAGCGTTAGCTACCCTCTGCAGCATCTCTCATCATCTCTCATCATCTCTCATCATCTCTCATCATCTCTCATCATCTCTCATCATCTCTCATCATCTCTCATCATCTCTCATCATCTCTCATCATCTCTCATCATCTCTCATCATCTCTCATCATTCTCATCAATCTCTCATCATCTCTCATCATCTCTCATCATCTCTCATCCAATCTCTCATCATCTCTCCTCCTATGCTAATGTAGAGGCAGCAGAAAGTAGAGGGACGCTGAGAATTGGCTAGCCTGTGCGGCCCTCGTCCCCTATGCTAATGCAGAAAGTAGAAGGTGCTGAGCATTGCTAGCTGGCAAGGCTAGCTAGCCTGTGTGAACCTCTCTCCCTATGCTAATGCAGAGGCAGCAGAAAGTAGAGGATGCTGAGGATTGCTAGCCTGTGCGGCCTTCTCTCCCTATGCTAATGCAGAGGATTGTTAGCCTGTGCGGCTCTCTCTCCCTATGCTAATGCAGAGGCAGCAGAAATTAGAGGACGCTGAGGATTGCTAGCTGGCAAGGCTACCTAGCCTGAGCGACCCTCTGCGGCTCTCATCATCTCTCATCATCTATCTCTCATCATCTCTCATCATCAATCTCTCATCATCTCTCATCATCTCTCATCATCTCTCATCATCTCTCATCATCTCTCATCATCTCTCATCATCTCTCATCATCTCTCATCATCTCTCATCATCTCTCATCATCTCTCATCATCATCATCATTTCTCATCATCATCTCTCTCCCTATGCTAATGCAGAGGCAGCAGAAAGTAGAGGACGCTGAGAATTGCTAGTCTGTGCGGCCCTCTCTCCCTATGCTAATGCAGAAAGTAGAAGGTGCTGAGCATTGCTAGCCGGCAAGGCTAGCTAGCCTGTGCGAACCTCTCTCCCTATGCTAATGCAGAAAGTAGAAGACGCTGAGAATTGCTAGCCTGTGCGGCCCTCTCTCCCTATGCTAATGCAGAAAGTAGAAGGTGCTGAGCATTGCTAGCCGGCAAGGCTAGCTAGCCTGTGCGAACCTCTCTCCCTATGCTAATGCAGAAAGTAGAAGACGCTGAGAATTGCTAGCCTGTGCGGCCTTCTCTCCCTATGCTAATGCAGAGGAAGCAGAAAGTAGAGGATTCTGAGGATTGCTAGCCTGTGCGGCCTTCTCTCCCTATGCTAATGCAGAGGAAGCAGAAAGTAGAGGGTGCTGAGGATTGTTAGCCTGTGCGGTCTCCTCCTATGCTAATGCAGAGGAAGCAGAAATTAGAGGTCGCTGAGGATTGCTAGCTGGCAAGGCTACCTAGCCTGAGCGACTCTCTCATCTCTCATCTCTCATCTCTCATCTCTCATCTCTCATCTCTCATCTCTCATCTCTCATCTCTCATCTCTCATCTCTCATCTCTCATCTCTCATCTCTCATCCTCTCATCTCTCATCTCTCATCTCTCATCTCTCATCTCTCATCTCTCATCTCTCATCTCTCATCATCTCTCTCCCTATGCTAATGCACAGGCAGCAGAAAGTAGAGGACGCTGAGAATTGCTAGCCTGTGCGGCCCTCTCTCCCTATGCTAATGCAGAAAGTAGAAGGTGCTGAGCATTGCTAGCCGGCAAGGCTAGCTAGCCTGTGCGAAACTCTCTCCCTATGCTAATGCAGAGGCAGCAGAAAGTAGAGGATGCTGAGGATTGCTAGCCTGTGCGGCCTTCTCTCCCTATGCTAATGCAGAGGAAGCAGAAAGTAGAGGGTGCTGAGGATTGTTAGCCTGTGCGGCTCTCTCTCCCTATGCTAATGCAGAGGCAGTAGAAATTAGAGGATGCTGAGGATTTCTAGCTGGCAAGGCTACCTAGCCTGAGCGACCCTCTGTGGCTCTCTCATCTCTCATCTCTCATCTCTCATCTCTCATCTCTCATCTCTCATCTCTCATCTCTCATCTCTCATCTCTCATCTCTCATCTCTCATCTCTCATCTCTCATCTCTCATCTCTCATCTCTCATCTCTCATCTCTCATCTCTCATCTCCTCATCTCTCATCTCTCATCTCTCATCACTCATCACTCATCACTCATCACTCATCACTCTCCCTATGCTAATGCAGAGGCAGCAGAAAGTAGAGGATGCTGAGGATTGCTAGCCTGTGCGGCCTTCTCTCCCTATGCTAATGCAGAGGAAGCAGAAAGTAGAGGGTGCCTGAGGATTGCTAGCTGGCAAGGCTACCTAGCCTGAGCGACCCTCTGCGGCTCTCATCATCTCTCATCATCTCTCATCATCTATCTCTCATCATCTATCTCTCATCATCTATCTCTCATCATCTATCTCTCATCATCTATCTCTCATCATCTATGTCTCATCATCTATGTCTCATCATCTATCTCTCATCATCTCTCATCATCTCTCATCATCTCTCATCATCTCTCATCATCTCTCATCATCTATCTCTCATCATCTCTCATCATCTCTCATCATCTCTCTCCCTATGCTAATGCAGAGGCAGCAGAAAGTAGAGGATGCCGAGAATTGCTAGCCTGTGCGGCCCTCTCTCCCTATGCTAATGCAGAAAGTAGAAGGTGCTGAGCATTGCTAGCCGGCAAGGCTAGCTAGCCTGTGCGGCCCTCTCTCCCTATGCTAATGCAGAGGAAGCAGAAAGTAGAGGGTTCTGAGGATTGCTAGCCGGCAAGGCTACCTAGCCTGTGCGGCCCTCTCTCCCTATGCTAATGCAGAGGCAGCAGAAAGTAGAGGACGCTTAGGATTGCTAGCTGGCAAGGCTACCTAGTGTTAGCTACCCTCTGCGGCAATCTCTCATCATCTCTCATCATCTCTCATCATCTCTCATCATCTCTCATCATCTCTCATCATCTCTCATCATCTCTCATCATCTCTCATCATCTCTCATCATCTCTCATCATCTCTCATCATCTCTCATCATCTCTCATCATCTCTCATCATCTCTCATCATCTCTCATCATCTCTCTCATCTCTCATCATCTCTCATCTCTCATCATCTCTCTCCCTATGCTAATGCAGAGGCAGCAGAAAGTAGAGGACGCTGAGAATTGCTAGCCTGTGCGGCCCTCTCTCCCTATGCTAATGCAGAAAGTAGAAGGTGCTGAGCATTGCTAGCCGGCAAGGCTAGCTAGCCTGTGCGAACCTCTCTCCCTATGCTAAAGCAGAGGCAGCAGAAAGTAGAGGATGCTGAGGATTGCTAGCCTGTGCGGCCTTCTCTCCCTATGCTAATGCAGAGGAAGCAGAAAGTAGAGGGTGCTGAGGATTGTTAGCCTGTGCGGCGCTCTCTCTCCCTATGCTAATGCTAATGCTAATGCAGAGGCAGCAGAAAGTAGAGGGTTCTGAGGATTGCTAGCCGGAAAGGCTACCTAGCCTGTGCGGCCCTCTCTCCCTATGCTAATGCAGAGGCAGGAGAAAGTAGAGGACGCTTAGGATTGCTAGCTGGCAAAGCTACCTAGCGTTAGCTACCCTCTGCGGCCATCTCTCATCTCTCATCTCTCATCTCTCATCTCTCATCTCTCATCTCTCATCTCTCATCTCTCATCTCTCATCTCTCATCTCTCATCTCTCATCTCTCATCTCTCATCTCTCATCTCTCATCTCTCATCTCTCATCTCTCATCTCTCATCTCTCATCTCTCATCTCTCATCTCTCATCTCTCATCTCTCATCTCTCATCTCTCATCTCTCATCTCTCATCTCTCATCTCTCATCTCTCATCTCTCATCTCTCATCTCTCATCTCTCATCTCTCATCTCTCATCTCT
>NC_030678.2:180964390-180979390 GCF_000004195.4 Xenopus tropicalis | reverse complement strand
TTGCTAGCCTGTGCGGCCCTCTCTCCCTATGCTAATGCAGAAAGTAGAAGGTGCTGAGCATTGCTAGTCGGCTAGGCTAGCAAGCCTGTGCGAACCTCTCTCCTTATGCTAATGCAGGGGCAGCAGAAAGTAGAGGATGCTGAGGATTGCTAGCCTGTGCGGCCCTCTCTCCCTATGCTAATGCAGAGGAAGCAGAAAGTAGAGGGTTCTGAGGATTGCTAGCCGGCAAGGCTACCTAGCCTGTGCGGCCCTCTCTCCCTATGCTAATGCAGAGGCAGCAGAAAGTAGAGGACGCTTAGGATTGCTAGCTGGCAAGGCTACCTAGTGTTAGCTACCCTCTGCGGCATCTCTCTCATCATCTCTCATCATCATCTCTCATCTCTCATCTCTCATCTCTCATCTCTCATCTCTCATCTCTCATCTCTCATCTCTCATCATGCTAATGCAGAGGCAGCAGTAGAGGACGCTGAGAATGCTAGATGCTAATCTGAGCATTGCTAGCCGGCAAGGCTAGCTAGCCTGTGTGAAACTCTCTCCCTATGCTAATGCAGAGGCAGCAGAAAGTAGAGGATGCTGAGGATTGCTAGCCTGTGCGGCCTTCTCTCCCTATGCTAATGCAGAGGAAGCAAAAAGTAGAGGGTGCTGAGGATTGTTAGCCTGTGCGGCTCTCTCTCCCTATGCTAATGCAGAGGCTGTAGAAATTAGAGGATGCTGAGGATTACTAGCTGGCAAGGCTACCTAGCCTGAGCGACCCTCTGCGGCTCTCTCATCTCTCATCTCTCATCTCTCATCTCTCATCTCTCATCTCTCATCTCTCATCTCTCATCTCTCATCTCTCATCTCTCATCTCTCATCTCTCATCTCTCATCTCTCATCTCTCATCTCTCATCTCTCATCTCTCATCTCTCATCTCTCATCTCTCATCTCTCATCTCTCATCTCTCATCTCTCATCTCTCATCTCTCATCTCTCATCTCTCATCTCTATCACTCTCCCTATGCTAATGCAGAGGCAGCAGAAAGTAGAGGACGCTGAGAATTGCTAGCCTGTGCGGCCCTCTCTCCCTATGCTAATGCAGAAAGTAGAAGGTGCTGAGCATTGCTAGCCGGCAAGGGTAGCTGTGCGGCCCTCTCTCCCTATGCTAATGCAGAGGAAGCAGAAAGTAGAGGACGCTTAGGATTGCTAGCTGGCAAAGCTACCTAGCGTTAGCTACCCTCTGCGGCACTCTCATCATCATCATCTCTCATCATCATCTCTCATCATCATCTCTCATCATCATCTCTCATCATCTCATCATCATCTCCTCTCATCATCATCATCTCTCATCATCATCTCTCTCCCTATGCTAATGCAGAGGCAGCAGAAAGTAGAGGACGCTGAGAATTGCTAGCCTGTGCGGCCCTCTCTCCCTATGCTAATGCAGAAAGTAGAAGGTGCTGAGCATTGCTAGCCGGCAAGGCTAGCTAGCCTGTGCGAACCTCTCTCCCTATGCTAATGAAGAGCAGCAGAAAAGTAGAGGATGCTGAGGATTGCTAGCCTGTGCGGCCTTCTCTCCCTATGCTAATGCAGAGGAAGCAGAAAGTAGAGGGTGCTGAGGATTGTTAGCCTGTGCGGCTCTCTCTCCCTATGCTAATGCAGAGGCAGCAGAAATTAGAGGACGCTGAGGATTGCTAGCTGGCAAGGCTACCTAGCCTGAGCGACCCTCTGCGTCTCTCATCATCTCTCATCATCATCTCTCATCATCATCTCTCATCATCATCTCTCATCATCATCTCTCATCATCATTCCATCATCCATCTCTCATCATCATCTCTCATCATCATCTCTCATCATCATCTCTCTCCCTATGCTAATGCAGAGGCAGCAGAAAGTAAGAGGACGCTGAGAATTGCTAGTCTGTGCGTCCCTCTCCTCCCTATGCTAATGCAGAAAGTAGAAGGTGCTGAGCATTGCTAGCCGCAAGGCTAGCTAGCCTGTGCGAACCTCTCTCCCTATGCTAATGAAGAGGCAGGCAGAAAGTAGAGGATGCTGAGGATTGCTAGCCTGTGCGGCCTTCTCTCCCTATTCTAATGGCAGAGGAAGCAGAAAGTAGAGGGTGCTGAGGATTGTTAGCCTGTGCGGCTTCTCTCTCCCTATGCTAATGCAGAGGCAGCAGAAAGTAGAGGATGCTGAGGATTGCTAGCCTGTGCGGCCTTCTCTCCCTATGCTAATGCAGAGGCAGCAGAAAGTAGAGGATGCTGAGGATTGCTAGCCTGTGCGGCCTTCTCTCCCTATGCTAATGCAGAGGAAGCAGAAAGTAGAGGGTGCTGAGGATTGTTAGCCTGTGCTGTCTCCTCCTATGCTAATGCAGAGGCAGCAGAAATTAGAGGACGCTGAGGATTGCTAGCTGGCAAGGCTACCTAGCCTGAGCGACCCTCTGCGGCTCTCTCATCTCTCATCTCATCTCATCTCATCTCTCATCTCTCTCCCTCCCTATGCTAATGCAGAGGCCGCAGAAAGTAGAGGACGCAGAGAATTGCTAGCCTGTGCGGCCCTTTCTCCCTATGCTAATGCAGAAAGTAGAAGGTGCTGAGCATTGCTAGCCGGCAAGGCTAGCTAGCCTGTGCGAACCTCTCTCCCTATGCTAATGCAGAGGCAGCAGAAAGTAGAGGATGCTGAGGATTGCTAGCCTGTGCGGCCTTCTCTCCCTATGCTAATGCAGAGGAAGCATAAAGTAGAGGGTGCTGAGGATTGTTAGCCTGTGCGGCTCTCTCTCCCTATGCTAATGCAGAGGAAGCAGAAATTAGAGGATGCTGAGGATTGCTAGCTGGCAAGGCTACCTAGCCTGAGCGACCCTCTGCGGCTCTCTCATCTCTCATCTCTCATCTCTCATCTCTCATCTCTCATCTCTCATCTCTCATCTCTCATCTCCATCTCCATCTCTCATCTCTCATCTCTCATCTCTCATCTCTCATCTCATCTCTCATCTCTCATCTCTCATCTCTCATCTCTCATCTCTCATCTCTCATCTCTCATCTCTCATCTCTCATCTCTCATCTCTCATCTCTCATCTCTCATCATCTCTCATCTCATCTCTCATCATCTCTCATCATCTCTCATCTCATCTCTCATCTCTATCTCTCTCTCCCTATGCTAATGCAGAGGCTGCAGAAAGTAGAGGACGCTGAGGATTGCTAGCTGGCAAGGCTACCTAGCCTGAGCGAACCCTCTGCGGCTCTCTCATCTCTCCATCTCTCATCTCTCAATCTCTCATCTCTCATCTCTTCCTATCTCTTCATCTCTCATCTCTCATCTCTCATCTCTCATCTCTCATCTCTCATCTCTCATCTCTCATCTCTCATCTTCTCATCTTCATCTCTCATCTCTCATCTTCTCATCTTCATCTCTCTCCTCATCTCTCATCTCTCCTCATCTCTCATCTCTCCTCATCTCTCATCTCTCATCTCTCATTCTCTCATCTCTCATCTCTCATCTCTCATCTCTCATCTCTCATTCTCTATCTTCATCTCTCATCTCTCATCTCTCCATCTTCTCTCTCATCTCTCATCTCTCATCTCTCATCTCTCATCTCTCATCTTCCTCATCTCTCATCTCTCATCTCTCATCTACTCTCTCCCCTATGCTAATGCAGAGGCAGCAGAAAGTAGAGGACGCTGAGAATTGCTAGCCTGTGCGGCCCTCTCTCTTATGCTAATGCAGAAAGTAGAAGGTGCTGAGCATTGCTAGCCGGCACAGGGTAGCTGTGCGGCCCTCTCTCCCTATGCTAATGCAGAGGAAGCAGAAAGTAGAGGACGCTTAGGATTGCTAGCTGGCAAAGCTACCTAGCGTTAGCTACCCTCTGCGGGCACTCTCATCATCATCTCTCATCATCATCTCTCATCATCATCATCTTCTCATCATCATCTCTCATCATCATCTCTCTCCCTATGCTAATGCAGAGGCAGCAGAAGTAGAGGACGCTGAGAATTGCTAGCCTGTGCGGCCCTCTCTCCCTATGCTAATGCAGAAGTAGAAGGTGCTGAGCATTGCTAGCTGGCAAGGCTAGCTAGCCTGTGCGAATCTCTCTCCCTATGCTAATGAAGAGGCAGCAGAAAGTAGAGGATGCTGAGGATTGCTAGCCTGTGCGGCCTTCTCTCCCTATGCTAATGCAGAGGAAGCAGAAAGTAGAGGGTGCTGAGGATTGTTAGCCTGTGCGGCTCTCTCTCCCTATGCTAATGCAGAGGCAGGCAGAAATTAGAGGACGCTGAGGATTGCTAGCTGGCAGGCTACCTAGCCTGAGCGACCCTCTGCGGCTCTCATCATCTCTCATCATCTCTCATTCATCTCTCTCATCCATCTCTCATCATTCTCATCATTCTCATCATCATCTCTCATCATCATCTTCATCATCATCTCTCATCATCATCTCTCATCTTCATCATCCTCTCATCATCATCTCTCTCCCTATGCTAATGCAGAGGCAGCAGAAAGTAGAGGACGCTGAGAATTTGCTAGTCTGTGCGTCCCTCTCTCCCTATGCTAATGCAGAAAGTAGAAGGTGCTGAGGCATTGCTAGCCGGCAAGGCTAGCTAGCCTGTGCGAACCTCTCTCCCTATTGCTAATGAAGAGGCAGCAGAAAGTAGAGGATGCTGAGGATTGCTAGCCTGTGCGGCTTCTCTCCCTATTCTAATGCAGAGGAAGCAGAAAGTAGAGGGTGCTGAGGATTGTTAGCCTGTGCGGCTCTTCTCTCCCTATGCTAATGCAGAGGCAGCAGAAATTTAGAGGACGCTGGAGGATTGCTAGCTGGCAAGGCTACCTAGCCTGAGCGACCCTCTGCGTCTCTCATCATCTCTCATCTCTCATCATCTCTCATCATCTCTCATCATCTCTCATCATCTCTCATCATCTCTCTCATCATCTCTCATCATCTCTCATCATCTCTCATCATCTCTCATCATCTCTCATCATCTCTCATCATCTCTCATCATCTCTCATCATCTCTCATCATCTCTCATCATCTCTCATCATCTCTCATCATCTCTCATCATCTCTCATCATCATCTCTCTCCCTATGCTAATGCAGAGGCAGCAGAAAGTAGAGGACGCTGAGAATTGCTAGCCTGTGCGAACCTCTCTCCCTATGCTAATGCAGAGGCAGCAGAAAGTAGAGGATGCTGAGGATTGCTAGCCTGTGCGGCCCTCTCTCCCTATGCTAATGCAGAGGAAGCAGAAAGTAGAGGGTGCTGAGGATTGCTAGCCTGTGCGGCCCTCTCTCCCTATGCTAATGCAGAGGCAGCAGAAAGTAGAGGACGCTTAGGATTGCTAGCTGGCAAGGCTACCTAGTGTTAGCTACCCTCTGCGGCAATCTCTCATCATCATCTCTCATCATCATCTCTCATCATCATCTCATCATCATCTCTCATCATCTCTCATCATCATCTCTCATCATCTCTCATCATCTCTCTCCCTATGCTAATGCAGAGGCAGCAGAAAGTAGAGGACGCTGAGAATTGCTAGCCTGTGCGGCCCTCTCTCCCTATGCTAATGCAGAAAGTAGAAGGTGCTGAGCATTGCTAGCCGGCAAGGCTAGCTAGCCTGTGCGAACCTCTCTCCCTATGCTAAAGCAGAGGCAGCAGAAAGTAGAGGATGCTGAGGATTGCTAGCCTGTGCGGCCTTCTCTCCCTATGCTAATGCAGAGGAAGCAGAAAGTAGAGGGTGCTGAGGATTGTTAGCCTGTGCGGCTCTCTCTCCCTATGCTAATGCAGAGGAAGCAGAAAGTAGAGGGTTCTGAGGATTGCTAGCCGGAAAGCCTACCTAGCCTGTGCGGCCCTCTCTCCCTATGCTAATGCAGAGGCAGCAGAAAGTAGAGGACGCTTAGGATTGCTAGCTGGCAAAGCTACCTAGCGTTAGCTACCCTCTGCGGCCATCTCTCATCTCTCATCTCTCATCTCTCATCTCTCATCTCTCATCTCTCATCTCTCATCTCTCATCTCTCATCTCTCATCTCTCATCTCTCATCTCTCATCTCTCATCTCTCATCTCTCATCTCTCATCTCTCATCTCTCATCTCTCATCTCTCATCTCTCATCTCTCATCTCTCATCTCTCATCTCTCATCTCTCATCTCTCATCTCTCATCTCTCATCTCTCATCATCTCTCATCTCTCTCCCTATGCTAATGCAGAGGCAGCAGAAAGTAGAGGACGCTGAGAATTGCTAGCCTGTGCGGCCCTCTCTCCCTATGCTAATGCAGAAAGTAGAAGGTGCTGAGCATTGCTAGCCGGCAAGGCTAGCTAGCCTGTGTGAAACTCTCTCCCTATGCTAATGCAGAGGCAGCAGAAAGTAGAGGATGCTGAGGATTGCTAGCCTGTGCGGCCTGCTAATGCAGAGGAAGCAGAAAGTAGAGGGTGCTGAGGATTGTTAGCCTGTGCGGCTCTCTCTCCCTATGCTAATGCAGAGGCTGTAGAAATTAGAGGATGCTGAGGATTACTAGCTGGCAAGGCTACCTAGCCTGAGCGACCCTCTGCGGCTCTCTCATCTCTCATCTCTCATCTCTCATCTCTCATCTCTCATCTCTCATCTCTCATCTCTCATCTCTCATCTCTCATCTCTCATCTCTCATCTCTCATCTCTCATCTCTCATCTCTCATCTCTCATCTCTCCTCTCTCATCTCTCATCTCTCATCTCTCATCTCTCATCTCTCATCTCTCATCTCTCATCTCTCATCTCTCATCTCTCATGCTAATGCAGAGGCAGCAGAAAGTAGAGGACGCTGAGAATTGCTAGCCTGTGCGGCCCTCTCTCCCTATGCTAATGCAGAAAGTAGAAGGTGCTGAGCATTGCTAGCCGGCAAGGCTAGCTAGCCTGTGTGAAACTCTCTCCCTATGCTAATGCAGAGGCAGCAGAAAGTAGAGGATGCTGAGGATTGCTAGCCTGTGCGGCCTTCTCTCCCTATGCTAATGCAGAGGAAGCAGAAAGTAGAGGGTGCTGAGGATTGTTAGCCTGTGCGGCTCTCTCTCCCTATGCTAATGCAGAGGCTGTAGAAATTAGAGGATGCTGAGGATTACTAGCTGGCAAGGCTACCTAGCCTGAGCGACCCTCTGCGGCTCTCTCATCTCTCATCTCTCATCTCTCATCTCTCATCTCTCATCTCTCATCTCTCATCATCTCTCATCTCTCATCTCTCATCTCTCATCATCTCTCATCTCTCATCATCTCTCCTAATGCAGAGGCAGCAGAAAGTAGAGGACGCTGAGAATTGCTAGCCTGTGCGGCCCTCTCTCCCTATGCTAATGCAGAAAGTAGAAGGTGCTGAGCATTGCTAGCCGGCAAGGGTAGCTGTGCGGCCCTCTCTCCCTATGCTAATGCAGAGGAAGCAGAAAGTAGAGGACGCTTAGGATTGCTAGCTGGCAAAGCTACCTAGCGTTAGCTACCCTCTGCGGCACTCTCATCATCATCATCTCATCTCATCATCATCTCTCATCTCTCATCATCATCTCTCATCATCATCTCATCATCATCTCCTCTCATCATCATCATCTCTCTCAATCATCTCTCTCCCTATGCTAATGCAGAGGCAGCAGAAAGTAGAGGACGCTGAGAATTGCTAGCCTGTGCGGCCCTCTCTCCCTATGCTAATGCAGAAAGTAGAAGGTGCTGAGCATTGCTAGCCGGCAAGGCTAGCTAGCCTGTGCGAACCTCTCTCCCTATGCTAATGCAGAGGCAGCAGAAAGTAGAGGATGCTGAGGATTGCTAGCCTGTGCGGCCTTCTCTCCCTATGCTAATGCAGAGGAAGCAGAAAGTAGAGGGTGCTGAGGATTGTTAGCCTGTGCGGCTCTCTCTCCCTATGCTAATGCAGAGGCAGCAGAAATTAGAGGACGCTGAGGATTGCTAGCTGGCAAGGCTACCTAGCCTGAGCGACCCTCTGCGTCTCTCATCATCTCTCATCATCTCTCATCATCTCTCATCATCATCTCTCATCATCATCTCTCATCATCATCTCTCATCATCATCTCTCATCATCATCTCTCATCATCATCTCTCATCATCATCTCATCATCATCATCTCTCTCCTCCCTATGCTAATGCAGAGGCAGCAGAAAGTAGAGGACGCTGAGAATTGCTAGTCTGTGCGTCCCTCTCTCCCTATGCTAATGCAGAAAGTAGAAGGTGCTGAGCATTGCTAGCCGGCAAGGCTAGCTAGCCTGTGCGAACCTCTCTCCCTATGCTAATGAAGAGGCAGCAGAAAGTAGAGGATGCTGAGGATTGCTAGCCTTTGCCGCAGAGGGTAGTAACGCTAGGTAGCTTTGCCAGCTAGCAATCCTAAGCTAATAGAATTCTCAGCGTCCTCTACTTTCTGCTGCCTCTGCATTAGCATAGGGAGAGAGGTTCGCACAGGCTAGCTAGCCTTGCCGGCTAGCAATGCTCAGACCTTCTACTTTCTGCATTAGCATAGGAAGAGAAGGGCCGCACCAGGCTAGCAATTCTCAGCGTCTCTACTTTCTGCTGCCTCTGCATTAGCATAGGGAACGAGAGAGATGAGAGATTGAGAGATGAAGAGATGAGGAGAATAATGGAGAGATGAGAGATGAGAGATGAGATGAGAGAGATGAGAGATGAGAGAGTGAGAGATGAGAGATTGAAAGAGATGAGAGATGAGAGAATGAGAGATAGAAAGATGAGAGAAGGAGAGAGCTTAGAAGATGAGTAGATTGAGTAAGAGATGAGAGATTAAAGAGATGAGAGAATGAGAAGATGACAGATAGAAAACTGAGAGATGAGAGATGACAAGAGATAGAGATGAGACTATACGCAAGACAGGGTCGCTAAGGTGATAGCCTTGCCGGCAAGCAATCCTCAGCGTCCTCTAATTCTGCTGCCCTGCATTAGCATAGGGAGAGAGGGCCGCACAGGCTACAATTCTCAGCGTCCTCTACTTTCTGCTCGCTCTTGCATTAGCATAGGGAGAGAGATGAGTAGATGAGAGATGAGAGATGAGATGATGAGAGATGAGAGATGAGAGATGAGAGAATGAGAGATGAGAGATAGAATAGAGAGAATGAGAGAGAGATGAGAGATGTGAGAGATGAGAGATGATGAGAGATGAGAGATGAGAGATGAGAGATGAGAGAGCCGCAGAGGGTCGCTCAGGCTAGGTAGCCTTGCCAGCTAGAATCCTCAGCTCCTCTAATTTCTGCTGCTCTGCATTAGCATAGGGAGAGAGAGCCGCACAGGCTACAATCCTCAGCACCCTCTACTTTCTGCTTCCTCTGCATTAGCATAGGGAGAGAAGGCCGCACAGGCTAGCAATCTCAGCATCCTCTACTTTCTGCTGCCTCTGCATTAGCATAGGGAGAGAGTTCCACAGGCTGCTAGCCTTGCCGGCTAGCAATGCTCAGCACTTCTATTTCTGCATTAGCATAGGGAGAGAGGGCCGACAGGTAGCAATTCTCAGCGTCCTCTACTTTCTGCCTTCTTGCATTAGCATAGGGAGAGAGATGAGAGATGAGAGATGAGAGATGAGAGATGAGATGAGAGATGAGAGATGAGAGATGAGAGATGAGAGATGAGAGATGAGAGATGAGAGATGAGAGATGAGAGATGAGAGATGAGAGATGAGAGATGAGAGATGAGAGATGAGAGATGAGAGATGAGAGATGAAGAGATGAGAGATGAGAGATGAGAGATGAGAGATGCGCGCAGAGGGTCGCTCAGGCTAGTGTAGCCTTGCCAGCTAGCAATCCTCAGTGTACAACAACGTATGACGTATGAGCCGCTAGCACAAATCAGGGAAATACACACGTGCCACAGGGGTTGTTTCACAGGGGTTTATTACAACAAACGTAGATAAACAGGAAAGGGCAATACGCATGGAAGGTCCCACAGTCCCAATACATCAAATCCTCCTTCAGGGAGTCTTCAGGGCAACCCCCCTCTGCACAGTCTCCAGGGAACAAAGGTAGAGTCTCCCAGCCCAACCCAATACACAAAGGTGTCCCACCAGACAGCCACAATTACCTGGGTAGCCTCCCAGGCAGTTCCAATGGAATAATCAAAGTTCCTTTTTGGGTAGTTCCACAGAAAACACACTACCTGGTTCCAGGGCCAAATAGTCCTTCCACAGGGGTTAGGGAATCCAGTTGGAGGGAATCTTCCTGCCTGAGCTAGGATGGGATCCCAAGGACCGCAGGGAGGGTGTCCTGCCGTAGCGAGGTTAACCCAGATCAACCAAAAGCTCCTTCTCCACCCACAACCTCTGGGTTTTCTACCCTGCTGCTGGTACCTCCCCTCTTTTCCACACCCCTAGGATTGATTGGTGAGGAGGCTGACCCTGCTTCTGCTTAACCCAACCCTAGCAGCTCCAATTGGCAGGTCCCCTGCAGCATCATTAGGGAGGGGTTTAACCTAGGAGGGACTAGCCCAGCTCCTCTGGAGGGACTTTGGTAGCTTCTTTGTGTTAAACCCTTTCGGCGGGAAAACAGAACAATGGGCTGCCACCATCTTGGCTAATCATGCACTGGCTAAACATGGGGCCAGTATAGAGGGTTTTTGGTCCACTTCTCCCCCTGGCGGCAGGTGGTTTCACTGGGGCTCCCTTTATTAGGGAGGGCCTAGGAACCACCGCTGGTCGGTTAGTCCTCCTGGTGAGAGTCCATCTGCATTGTGATGCTCTTTCCCTTTCGTGTTGAATGGTGAATTATACTGTTGAAGTAGGAGGCTCCATCTTAGAAGTTCCCATTGTCTCCTGAGCCTCTGTAACAACTGAGGGGGTTGTGATCTGTCACACAGTGAATTCCTCTGCCATACAGATAGGGCTGCAGTTTTTTGTAAAGGCCATACAATTGCCAGCACTCCTCTTCAATGGTGGCATAGGCAGCCTCTCGGGTAACAGTTTCCTGCTCAGGTAGGCAACGGGTGGCTCCTCACCATAGGTATTAACTTGGGAAAGTACTGCTCCAAGGCCAAAAATTGAAGCATCAGTCTGCAAAATGAAGCGCCGGGAGAAATCTGGGGCCGCCAGCACAGGGGAACTAGCCAGAGCTTGCTTTAGAGTGTTCATGGTGACTCACATTCTGGGGTCCCACAATGGTTCGAGAACGTTGGCGACTTGTCAGATCTGTCAAGGGTTTGGCAACAGTGCTATAGTTAGGGATAAATTTCCGATAATAACCTGAGTTCCTAAGAAAGGCTAATACCTGTTTCTGAGTTTTGGGTATAGGCCACTGACAAATTGCCTCAACTTTAGCAGGATCAGGGCGAAGCTGTCCACCCCCAACTCTATGTCCCAAGTATTGTACCTCGGCCATGGCTAAGTGGCACTTTCTGGCTTAAGGTAAGCCCAGCATCCTGAATTGGCCAAAACACTCGCTGGAGGTGCTGGAGATGCTTCCTCCCAAGTCTGCTAAAGAACAGCTATTCATCCAGATAGGCCTGAGCAAAGTCCTGCTTCCCTCCAGCAGCCTGTTCACCAGGCGTTGGAAGTTGCGGGCGGCGTTTCTCATACCAAAGGGCATTGTCGTAAATTGGTATAAACCAAAGGGGGTGAGGAAGGCTGACTTTTCCTGCGGCACTAGGGGCAAGGGAATCTGCCAGTAACCGCGGCTGAGATCAAGGGTAGTCAAATATTTTGCATTCCCAGCCGTCTAAGAGTCATTCTACCCTGCGGCATTGGGTAAGCATCAGTGGTGGTCACATCATTAAGTCGTCTATAGTCCACACAGAATCGGCGTACTACATCTTTCTTGGGCACCAGCACCACAGGTGAAGCCCCATGGGCTATGGAGGGAGTAATAACCCCAAAGCCAACATCTCATCTATCTGACTTTTCATCTCTGGCCGAACTGCTTCGGCCACTCGTAAGCAGGGCTACGTATAGGTAACTGAGTTCCTGTCTCAACTTATGTCAGCCAGTGGGTGCGCCCTGGGTTCGGCCGAACATGGGAGAATAGGAATGCAAAATTTTATGAAGTTGGTCTTTTGAGATAGGTGAAGGTGGTCACTTATGGTAACTGCATCTATTCCTGGCGGGATGGCCTCCTCAATAAGGTTGGGAGTGGAGGATCATCAGTACCTTCAACTGGTGCACTGCATATGGCACTAACAATGTCCTCTCTGATGTGATAAGGCTTCATCATATTATGTGGACAGTCTTATAGTGAGATGGTCCTCAGGGGAGTTACCACATAGGTTGTATCATGAAGCTTATGAGTGACACATAGGGTCCTTCCCATGCAGCCTGGAGCTTGTCATGACGTGTGGGAACTAGGAGAAGCACTTGTCTCCTTCCATATACCTGCGTTCCCTGGCCTTGCGGTCATACCAACTTTCTGTCTTTGCTGAGCTGGCGGAGAGGTGATCATGTGCCAGGGCTGGTCATTTGTTCCAGACGCTGCGGAACTTTAATACATAGGGGATTATGGGACTATCTTGTGATTGTGGGTCCCTTCCCAATATTCACATAGGTAATCTAAGGGCCTCGGACCCTTCGACCATACAACAGTTCAAAGGGAGAGAATCCTGTGGACTCTTGGGAACTTCTGATAGGCAAATAGCAAATGGGGCAAATAACGCTCCCAGTCCTTCTCAGCCAGAATTTCCACAAATGTCCGTAACATGGTCTTTAGTGTCCCATTAAATCTCTCACAAAGACCATTTGTCTGGGGGTGGTATGGGGATGAGTGGATCGCCCGGACCCACAACGCTGCCACAGGCATTGCAGTAGTTGGGATGTGAACTGGGGCCCTGGTCTGACAATATTTCACTAGGAAAGCCCACCGGCTGAAAATCTGGAATAAGGCATCAGCCACTGTGGGGGCATCAATTTTACGCAATGCTACAGCTTCTGGGTACGCGGTGGCATAATCCATTACAGTGAGGATATACTGTTTCCAGACGGCTTGGCCGGCTAAGGGGCCCAATAAGATCAACTGCCACCGCGTTGGAAGGGCTCACTGATGATGGGCAAGGGGCAGAGGGAAAACTTGGGTTTAATCATTGGCCCTGCCTGTCCTCTGACAGCTGTCACATGTGCGGCAGTACGCGCGTCACTCCTGTGAGATGCCAGGCCAGTAAAAATTTTGGGTCAATCGTGTCGAGTACGGGTAACCCCTGGGTGTCCAGCTAAAAGGGATCTCATGGGCATGTGAAGAACGCTGAGCCCGGTAACTCAGGGTACTATAAGTTGTCGGGAACACTTCCATGGCTGGTTGGGGTTCCCCTTCACAATCCTATAGAGTAGCCCCGCTCCCAAACAATCTGTTCACTCCGCTCATTGGGGTTTCCCTGCTTAATTCGCATACATTCTAAGGTAGGGTCAGTGTGCTGAGCTTCCTAAAGGAAGTGGGGTGGAGCAAGTCAGGGGTAGGGGACTGTCACAGTCAGCTGCAGGTTCTCTTACCCTTGTGGCGCATCCATGGAGACAGCGTTGACTTCATTAGTATTTCGGGAGATGGCTGCATTCATATGGCCCACATCAATTGCCCAGGAGGATCTCAGCAGGCAGTTGTCAGTATGCACTCGATGAGTAATGGTCCGTTCACGTCCTAGACCAAGTATGACCTGGGCTAGTGAGAAGTACTTGTATGTGCCCGCCCAGAAAAGCAACATATGCCGGCAGCTTTTGACCCAAGGAATGCACTGCGACTGCAGACCGAGACAATATGGGGCTCCACTAGGGTCATAAATGACCCGAGTCTATAGAACCCTCCACCTGCCTCCATTGATCCTGACAGGAAGTACATGTTTTCTGGCTGTCCACTGTTGTTCCAGCCCATCCCCAAGACAACATATTCCTATTACATCCTCTCTCGGCTGGGAGGGGCAACGCTGGGTCTGTGGTAAGCTGCCGTACTGTCTGGATAACCTGCTGACGAACATCTGTGAAGACACCAGCAGCGACTGCCGAGGTGCAGAGAGCCTCCCTGTGGGCCCTGGTGGGGCAGGACGTAGATTTAAAGGAGGCTGGAGATAAATGGGCCAGAAGATCCACAACGGAAACAGGTCCGGGGTGGCTGCAGCGAGTAGGTGCTGAGAGGGTGCGATTAGGTAAATGGTTTAACCGCGGAGGCTGGGGGCATCCAGACCACGGGTGTTGACCATAGTACCTGAAGTAAGGGTAAGGGGGCGGGCCTGGGAGCGGTTCTCAATATACTATCCGCTAGCTGGGTGGCCTCATCTAGGGTGCCTGGCTTGCGGTCACTTACCCACTCCGTACCTCAGTGGGGCATCGTTCCAGGAATTGTTCCTTAAGGATAAGCTGGCATCAAATCTTCCAGAGTGTGGGTCTGTTGCCGCGTATCCAGTGGCGAAATGCCCTTTGTAGTTTCCCACCAAAGTTCTGGTAGGTATCTTGAGGGATTTTAACACGCTACGGAATGTTCTCCGGTAGGAATCCGGCGTAATGGAATAGCTGCGCTAAAAGTATCCGCCGTACTTCCCTATTCACCCTCTGAGGATATGGGATTCCTGGTAAACTTCATAGCTTTACCTGTGAGCTTCCCGCCAGTATAAGCACCACTCCTCCTGAGGGACTCGGTGGTCCTCACACAAACCTTCAAGGAGCGAAGGAAACCGTCTATGCCTCTGCCTTACATTCATCAAATGTGGGGAAAGCAGCATGAGTCAATTTCACCATCGCCGCTGAGCATTGGTGACCCCACAGCAGGCACAGAGCTCAAGGCCCAGGCTGATTGGCCTGCAAAGTTAGGCGCCATACCTCTAGCCGTTCTGCTGGGGACAGGCCTGGCCAATAGCAGCTAAGTGTTTATGGAACATAGTGAGAGTGCTTCCTCACCTCCCTCCCGCTGCATCTTGATGCAAGTTACAAATCTCTTCTCCCCTCTAGGAGTCTCCGGGTCCCCTGGGTGTCGCCTTCTTGGGTAGGCTGAGCATGGGGAGTGAGTAGCTCCATCAGCTCGTGTTTCCGCTTCCCTCTGGGTCAATACCCACCGTGGCAGAGCCGTTGCAGGCGTGGGTAGCCGGAGCTCAGAGAGCTCATGAGCTGTAAGGTCCAAGTAGTTCCTGA
>NC_030678.2:180900614-180963390 GCF_000004195.4 Xenopus tropicalis | reverse complement strand
GCAGAGATGAGAGATGAGAGATGAGAGATGAGAGATGAGAGATGGCCGCAGAGGGTAGCTAACGCTAGGTAGCTTTGCCAGCTAGCAATCCTAAGCGTCCTCTACTTTCTCCTGCCTCTGCATTAGCATAGGGAGAGAGGGCCGCACAGGCTAGGTAGCCTTTCCGGCTAGCAATCCTCAGAACCCTCTACTTTCTGCTGCCTCTGCATTAGCATTAGCATTAGCATAGGGAGAGAGAGCGCCGCACAGGCTAACAATCCTCAGCACCCTCTACTTTCTGCTTCCTCTGCATTAGCATAGGGAGAGAAGGCCGCACAGGCTAGCAATCCTCAGCATCCTCTACTTTCTGCTGCCTCTGCTTTAGCATAGGGAGAGAGGTTCGCACAGGCTAGCTAGCCTTGCCGGCTAGCAATGCTCAGCACCTTCTACTTCTGCATTAGCATAGGGAGAGAGGGCCGCACAGGCTAGCAATTCTCAGCGTCCCTCTACTTTCTGCTGCCTCTGCATTAGCATAGGGAGAGAGATGATGAGAGATGGAGATGATGAGAGATGATGAGAGATGATGAGAGATGATGAGAGATGATGAGGAGATGATGAGAGATGATGAGAGATGATGAGAGATGATGAGAGATGATGAGAGATGATGAGAGATGATGAGAGATGATGAGAGATGATGAGAGATGATGAGAGATGATGAGAGATGATGAGAGATGATGAGAGATGATGAGAGATGATGAGAGATGATGAGAGATGATGAGAGATTGCCGCAGAGGGTAGCTAACACTAGGTAGCCTTGCCAGCTAGCAATCCTAAGCGTCCTCTACTTTCTGCTGCCTCTGCATTAGCATAGGGAGAGAGGGCCGCACAGGCTAGGTAGCCTTGCCGGCTAGCAATCCTCAGCATCCTCTACTTTCTGCTTCCTCTGCATTAGCATAGGGAGAGAGGGCCGCACAGGCTAGCTAGCCTTGCCGGCTAGCAATGCTCAGCACCTTCTACTTTCTGCATTAGCATAGGGAGAGAGGGCCGCACAGGCTAGCAATTCTCGGCATCCTCTACTTTCTGCTGCCTCTGCATTAGCATAGGGAGAGAGATGATGAGAGATGATGAGAGATAGATGATGAGAGATAGATGATGAGAGATGATGAGAGATGATGAGAGATGATGAGAGATGATGAGACATAGATGATGAGAGATAGATGATGAGAGATAGATGATGAGAGATAGATGATGAGAGATAGATGATGAGAGATAGATGATGAGAGATGATGAGAGATGATGAGAGCCGCAGAGGGTCGCTCAGGCTAGGTAGCCTTGCCAGCTAGCAATCCTCAGCACCCTCTACTTTCTGCTTCCTCTGCATTAGCATAGGGAGAGAAGGCCGCACAGGCTAGCAATCCTCAGCATCCTCTACTTTCTGCTGCCTCTTCATTAGCATAGGGAGAGAGGTTCACACAGGCTAGCTAGCCTTGCCGGCTAGCAATGCTCAGCACCTTCTACTTTCTGCATTAGCATAGGGAGAGAGGGCCGCACAGGCTAGCAATTCTCAGCGTCCTCTACTTTCTGCTGCCTCTGCATTAGCATAGGGAGAGAGATGATGATGAGAGATGATGATGAGAGATGATGATGAGAGATGATGATGAGAGATGATGATGAGAGATGATGATGAGAGATGATGATGAGAGATGATGATGAGAGATGATGATGAGAGATGATGATGAGAGATGATGATGAGAGATGATGATGAGAGATGATGATGAGAGATGATGAGAGAGTGCCGCAGAGGGTAGCTAATGCTAGGTAGCTTTGCCAGCTAGCAATCCTAAGAGTCCTCTACTTTCTGCTTCCTCTGCATTAGCATAGGGAGACAGGGCCGCACAGCTACCCTTGCCGGCTAGCAATGCTCAGCACCTTCTACTTTCTGCATTAGCATAGGGAGAGAGGGCCGCACAGGCTAGCAATTCTCAGCGTCCTCTACTTTCTGCTGCCTCTGCATTAGCATAGGGAGAGTGATGAGAGATGAGAGATGAGAGATGAGAGAGAGAGATGAGAGATGAGAGATGAGAGATGAGAGATGAGAGATGAGAGATGAGAGATGAGAGATGAGAGATGAGAGATGAGAGATGAGAGATGAGAGATGAGAGATGAGAGATGAGAGATGAGAGATGAGAGATGAGAGATGAGAGGCCGCAGAGGGTCGCTCAGGCTGGGTAGCCTTGCCAGCTAGCAATGAGGATGAGAGCATGGATGAGATGAGGAGGATGAGAAGATGAGAGATGAGAGATGCAGAGATGAGAGATGAGAGATGAGAGATGAGAGATGAGAGATGAGCAGATGAGAGAGATGAGAGATGAGAGATGAGAGATGAGAGATGAGATGAAGATGAGAGATGCCGCAGAGGGTAGCTAACGCTAGGTAGCTTTGCCAGCTAGCAATCCTAAGCGTCCTCTACTTTCTGCTGCCTCTGCATTAGCATAGGGAGAGAGGGCCGCACAGGCTAGGTAGGCTTTCCGGCTAGCCAATCCTCAGAACCCTCTACTTTCTGCTTCCTCTGCATTAGCATAGGAGAGAGAGCCGCCACAGGCTAACAATCCTCAGCACCCTCTACTTTCTGCTTCCTCTGCATTAGCATAGGGAGAGAAGGCCGCACAGGCTAGCAATCCTCAGCATCCTCTACTTTCTGCTGCCTCTGCTTTAGCATAGGGAGAGAGGTTCGCACAGGCTAGCTAGCCTTGCCGGCTAGCAATGCTCAGCACCTTCTACTTTCTGCATTAGCATAGGGAGAGAGGGCCGCACAGGCTAGCAATTCTCAGCGTCCTCTACTTTCTGCTGCCTCTGCATTAGCATAGGGAGAGAGATGATGAGAGATGAGAGATGATGAGAGATGATGAGAGATAATGAGAGATGATGAGAGATGATGAGAGATGATGAGAGATGATGATGAGAGATGATGATGAGAGATGATGATGAGAGATGATGATGAGAGATGATGATGAGAGATGATGATGAGAGATGATGATGAGAGATGATGATGAGAGATTGCCGCAGAGGGTAGCTAACACTAGGTAGCCTTGCCAGCTAGCAATCCTAAGGGTCCTCTACTTTCTGCTGCCTCTGCATTAGCATAGGGAGAGAGGACCGCACAGGCTAGGTAGCCTTGCCGGCCAGCAATCCTCAGAACCCTCTACTTTCTGCTTCCTCTGCATTAGCATAGGGAGAGAGGGCCGCACAGGCTAGCAATCCTCAGCAGCCTCTACTTTCTGCTGCCCCTGCATTAGCATAGGGAGAGAGGTTCGCACAGGCTAGCAATTCTCAGCGTCCTCTTCTTTCTGCTGCCTCTGCATTAGCATAGGGAGAGAGATGGGAGAGATGATGAGAGATGATGAGAGATGATGAGAGATGATGAGAGATGATGAGAGATGATGAGAGATGATGAGAGATGATGAGAGATGATGAGAGATGATGAGAGATGATGAGAGATGATGAGAGACGCAGAGGGTCGCTCAGGCTAGGTAGCCTTGCCAGCTAGCAATCCTCAGCGTCCTCTAATTTCTGCTGCCTCTGCATTAGCATAGGGAGAGAGAGCCGCACAGGCTAACAATCCTCAGCACCCTCTACTTTCTGCTTCCTCTGCATTAGAATAGGGAGAGAAGGCCGCACAGGCTAGCAATCCTCAGCATCCTCTACTTTCTGCTGCCTCTTCATTAGCATAGGGAGAGAGGTTCGCACAGGCTAGCTAGCCTTGCCGGCTAGCAATGCTCAGCACCTTCTACTTTCTGCATTAGCATAGGGAGAGAGGGACGCACAGACTAGCAATTCTCAGCGTCCTCTACTTTCTGCTGCCTCTGCATTAGCATAGGGAGAGAGATGATGATGAGAGATGATGATGAGAGATGATGATGAGAGATGATGATGATGAGAGATGATGATGAGAGATGATGATGAGAGATGATGATGAGAGATGATGAGAGATGAGAGATGATGAGAGATGATGAGAGATGATGAGAGATGATGAGAGCCGCAGAGGGTCGCTCAGGCTAGGTAGCCTTGCCAGCTAGCAATCCTCAGCGTCCTCTAATTTCTGCTGCCTCTGCATTAGCATAGGGAGAGAGAGCCGCACAGGCTAACAATCCTCAGCACCCTCTACTTTCTGCTTCCTCTGCATTAGCATAGGGAGAGAAGGCCGCACAGGCTAGCAATCCTCAGCATCCTCTACTTTCTGCTGCCTCTTCATTAGCATAGGGAGAGAGATTCGCACAGGCTAGCTAGCCTTGCCGGCTAGCAATGCTCAGCACCTTCTACTTTCTGCATTAGCATAGGGAGAGAGGGCCGCACAGGCTAGCAATTCTCAGCGTCCTCTACTTTCTGCTGCCTCTGCATTAGCATAGGGAGAGATGATGATGAGAGATGATGATGAGAGATGATGATGAGAGATGATGATGATGAGAGATGATGATGAGAGATGATGATGAGAGATGATGATGAGAGTGCCGCAGAGGGTAGCTAACGCTAGGTAGCTTTGCCAGCTAGCAATCCTAAGCGTCCTCTACTTTCTGCTTCCTCTGCATTAGCATAGGGAGAGAGGGCCGCACAGCTACCCTTGCCGGCTAGCAATGCTCAGCACCTTCTACTTTCTGCATTAGCATAGAGAGAGAGGGCCGCACAGGCTAGCAATTCTCAGCGTCCTCTACTTTCTGCTGCCTCTGCATTAGCATAGGGAGAGTGAGAGATGAGAGATGAGAGATGAGAGATGAGAGATGAGAGATGAGAGATGAGAGATGAGAGATGAGAGATGAGAGATGAGAGATGAGAGATGAGAGATGAGAGATGAGAGATGAGAGATGAGAGATGAGAGATGATGAGAGATGAGAGATGATGAGAGATGAGAGATGAGAGATGAGAGATGAGAGATGAGAGATGAGAGATGAGAGATGAGAGATGAGAGATGAGAGATGAGAGATGAGAGATGAGAGATGAGAGATGAGAGATGAGAGATGAGAGATGAGAGATGAGAGATGAGAGATGAGAGAGCCGCAGAGGGTCGCTCAGGCTAGGTAGCCGTGCCAGCTAGCAATCCTCAGCATCCTCTAATTTCTGCTTCCTCTGCATTAGCATAGGGAGAGAGAGCCGCACAGGCTAACAATCCTCAGCACCCTCTACTTTCTGCTTCCTCTGCATTAGCATAGGGAGAGAAGGCCGCACAGGCTAGCAATCCTCAGCATCCTCTACTTTCTGCTGCCTCTGCATTAGCATAGGGAGAGAGGTTCGCACAGGCTAGCTAGCCTTGCCGGCTAGCAATGCTCAGCACCTTCTACTTTCTGCATTAGCATAGGGAGAAAGGGCCGCACAGGCTAGCAATTCTCTGCGTCCTCTACTTTCTGCGGCCTCTGCATTAGCATAGGGAGGGAGAGAGATGAGAGATGAGATGAGATGAGAGATGAGAGATGAGAGATGAGATGAGATGAGAGATGAGATGAGATGAGAGAGCCGCAGAGGGTCGCTCAGGCTAGGTAGCCTTGCCAGCTAGCAATCCTCAGCGTCCTCTAATTTCTGCTGCCTCTGCATTAGCATAGGAGGAGACAGCACAGGCTAACAATCCTCAGCACCCTCTACTTTCTGCTTCCTCTGCATTAGCATAGGGAGAGAAGGCCGCACAGGCTAGCAATCCTCAGCATCCTCTACTTTCTGCTGCCTCTGCATTAGCATAGGGAGAGAAGGCCGCACAGGCTAGCAATCCTCAGCATCCTCTACTTTCTGCTGCCTCTGCATTAGCATAGGGAGAGAGAGCCGCACAGGCTAACAATCCTCAGCACCCTCTACTTTCTGCTTCCTCTGCATTAGAATAGGGAGAGAAGGCCGCACAGGCTAGCAATCCTCAGCATCCTCTACTTTCTGCTGCCTCTTCATTAGCATAGGGAGAGAGGTTCGCACAGGCTAGCTAGCCTTGCCGGCTAGCAATGCTCAGCACCTTCTACTTTCTGCATTAGCATAGGGAGAGAGGGACGCACAGACTAGCAATTCTCAGCGTCCTCTACTTTCTGCTGCCTCTGCATTAGCATAGGGAGAGAGATGATGATGAGAGATGATGATGAGAGATGATGATGAGAGATGATGATGAGAGATGATGATGAGAGATGATGAGAGATGATGTGATGAGAGATGATGAGAGATGATGAGAGATGATGAGAGATGATGAGAGATGATGAGAGATGATGAGAGCCGCAGAGGGTCGCTCAGGCTAGGTAGCCTTGCCAGCTAGCAATCCTCAGCGTCCTCTAATTTCTGCTGCCTCTGCATTAGCATAGGGAGAGAGAGCCGCACAGGCTAACAATCCTCAGCACCCTCTACTTTCTGCTTCCTCTGCATTAGCATAGGGAGAGAAGGCCGCACAGGCTAGCAATCCTCAGCATCCTCTACTTTCTGCTGCCTCTTCATTAGCATAGGGAGAGAGGTTCGCACAGGCTAGCTAGCCTTGCCGGCTAGCAATGCTCAGCACCTTCTACTTTCTGCATTAGCATAGGGAGAGAGGGCCGCACAGGCTAGCAATTCTCAGCGTCCTCTACTTTCTGCTGCCTCTGCATTAGCATAGGGAGAGAGATGATGATGAGAGATGATGATGAGAGGAGATGATGATGATGAGAGATGATGATGAGAGATGATGATGATGATGATGAGATGATGATGATGATGATGATGATGATGAGAGTGCCGCAGAGGGTAGCTAACGCTAGGTAGCTTTGCCAGCTAGCAATCCTAAGCGTCCTCTACTTTCTGCTTCCTCTGCATTAGCATAGGGAGAGAGGGCCGCACAGCTACCCTTGCCGGCTAGCAATGCTCAGCACCTTCTACTTTCTGCATGAGCATAGGGAGAGAGGGCCGCACAGGCTAGCAATTCTCAGCGTCCTCTACTTTCTGCTGCCTCTGCATTAGCATAGGGAGAGTGATTGAGAGATGATGAGAGATGAGAGATGAGAGATGAGAGATGATGAGAGATGAGAGATGAGAGATGAGAGATGAGAGATGAGAGATGAGAGATGAGAGATGAGAGATGAGAGATGAGAGATGAGAGATGAGAGATGAGAGATGAGAGATGAGAGATGAGAGATGAGAGATGAGAGATGAGAGATGAGAGATGAGAGATGAGAGAGCCGCAGAGGGTCGCTCAGGCTGGGTAGCCTTGCCAGCTAGCAATCCTCAGCGTCCTCTACTTTCTGCTGCCTCTGCATTAGCATAGGGAGAATGAGAGATGAGAGATGAGAGATGAGAGATGAGAGATGAGAGATGAGAGATGAGAGATGAGAGATGAGAGATGAGAGATGAGAGATGAGAGATGAGAGATGAGAGATGAGAGATGAGAGATGAGAGATGAGAGATGAGAGATGAGAGATGAGAGATGAGAGATGAGAGATGAGAGATGAGAGATGAGAGATGAGAGATGAGAGATGAGAGATGAGAGATGAGAGATGAGAGATGAGAGATGAGAGATGAGAGATGGCCGCAGAGGGTAGCTAACGCTAGGTAGCTTTGCCAGCTAGCAATCCTAAGCGTCCTCTACTTTCTGCTGCCTCTGCATTAGCATAGGGAGAGAGGGCCGCACAGGCTAGGTAGGCTTTCCGGCTAGCAATCCTCAGAACCCTCTACTTTCTGCTTCCTCTGCATTAGCATAGGGAGAGAGAGCCGCACAGGCTAACAATCCTCAGCACCCTCTACTTTCTGCTTCCTCTGCATTAGCATAGGGAGAGAAGGCCGCACAGGCTAGCAATCCTCAGCATCCTCTACTTTCTGCTGCCTCTGCTTTAGCATAGGGAGAGAGGTTCGCACAGGCTAGCTAGCCTTGCCGGCTAGCAATGCTCAGCACCTTCTACTTTCTGCATTAGCATAGGGAGAGAGGGCCGCACAGGCTAGCAATTCTCAGCGTCCTCTACTTTCTGCTGCCTCTGCATTAGCATAGGGAGAGAGATGATGAGAGATGAGAGATGATGAGAGATGATGAGAGATGATGATGAGAGATGATGATGAGAGATGATGATGAGAGATGATGATGAGAGATGATGATGAGAGATTGCCGCAGAGGGTAGCTAACACTAGGTAGCCTTGCCAGCTAGCAATCCTAAGCGTCCTCTACTTTCTGCTGCCTCTGCATTAGCATAGGGAGAGAGGACCGCACAGGCTAGGTAGCCTTGCCGGCCAGCAATCCTCAGAACCCTCTACTTTCTGCTTCCTCTGCATTAGCATAGGGAGAGAGGGCCGCACAGGCTAGCAATCCTCAGCATCCTCTACTTTCTGCTGCCCCTGCATTAGCATAGGGAGAGAGGTTCGCACAGGCTAGCAATTCTCAGCGTCCTCTTCTTTCTGCTGCCTCTGCATTAGCATAGGGAGAGAGATGGGAGAGAGATGAGAGATGATGAGAGATGATGAGAGATGATGAGAGATGATGAGAGATGATGAGAGATGATGAGAGATGATGAGAGATGATGAGAGATGATGAGAGATGATGAGAGATGATGAGAGATGATGAGAGATGATGAGAGATGATGAGAGATGATGAGAGATGATGAGAGATGATGAGAGATGATGAGAGATGATGAGAGACGCAGAGGGTCGCTCAGGCTAGGTAGCCTTGCCAGCTAGCAATCCTCAGCGTCCTCTAATTTCTGCTGCCTCTGCATTAGCATAGGGAGAGAGAGCCGCACAGGCTAACAATCCTCAGCACCCTCTACTTTCTGCTTCCTCTGCATTAGAATAGGGAGAGAAGGCCGCACAGGCTAGCAATCCTCAGCATCCTCTACTTTCTGCTGCCTCTTCATTAGCATAGGGAGAGAGGTTCGCACAGGCTAGCTAGCCTTGCCGGCTAGCAATGCTCAGCACCTTCTACTTTCTGCATTAGCATAGGGAGAGAGGGACGCACAGACTAGCAATTCTCAGCGTCCTCTACTTTCTGCTGCCTCTGCATTAGCATAGGGAGAGAGATGATGATGAGAGATGATGATGAGAGATGATGATGAGAGATGATGATGAGAGATGATGATGAGAGATGATGATGAGAGATGATGAGAGATGATGAGAGATGATGAGAGATGATGAGAGATGATGAGAGCCGCAGAGGGTCGCTCAGGCTAGGTAGCCTTGCCAGCTAGCAATCCTCAGCGTCCTCTAATTTCTGCTGCCTCTGCATTAGCATAGGGAGAGAGAGCCGCACAGGCTAACAATCCTCAGCACCCTCTACTTTCTGCTTCCTCTGCATTAGCATAGGGAGAGAAGGCCGCACAGGCTAGCAATCCTCAGCATCCTCTACTTTCTGCTGCCTCTTCATTAGCATAGGGAGAGAGATTCGCACAGGCTAGCTAGCCTTGCCGGCTAGCAATGCTCAGCACCTTCTACTTTCTGCATTAGCATAGGGAGAGAGGGCCGCACAGGCTAGCAATTCTCAGCGTCCTCTACTTTCTGCTGCCTCTGCATTAGCATAGGGAGAGAGATGATGATGAGAGATGATGATGAGAGATGATGATGAGAGATGATGATGATGATGAGAGATGATGATGAGAGATGATGATGAGAGATGATGATGAGAGTGCCGCAGAGGGTAGCTAACGCTAGGTAGCTTTGCCAGCTAGCAATCCTAAGCGTCCTCTACTTTCTGCTTCCTCTGCATTAGCATAGGGAGAGAGGGCCGCACAGCTACCCTTGCCGGCTAGCAATGCTCAGCACCTTCTACTTTCTGCATTAGCATAGAGAGAGAGGGCCGCACAGGCTAGCAATTCTCAGCGTCCTCTACTTTCTGCTGCCTCTGCATTAGCATAGGGAGAGTGATATGAGAGATGAGAGATGAGAGATGAGAGATGAGAGATGAGAGATGAGAGATGAGAGATGAGAGATGAGAGATGAGAGATGAGAGATGAGAGATGAGAGATGAGAGATGAGAGATGAGAGATGAGAGATGATGAGAGATGAGAGATGATGAGAGATGAGAGATGATGAGAGATGATGAGAGATGATGAGAGATGATGAGAGATGATGAGAGATGATGAGAGATGAGAGATGAGAGATGAGAGATGAGAGATGAGAGATGAGAGATGAGAGATGAGAGATGAGAGATGAGAGATGAGAGATGAGAGATGAGAGATGAGAGATGAGAGATGAGAGATGAGAGAGCCGCAGAGGGTCGCTCAGGCTAGGTAGCCTTGCCAGCTAGCAATCCTCAGCGTCCTCTACTTTCTGCAGCCTCTGCATTAGCATAGGGAGAGAGAGATAGAGATGAGAGATGAGATGAGAGATGAGAGATGAGAGATGAGAGATGAGAGATGATGAGAGATGAGAGATGAGAGATGAGAGATGAGAGATGAGAGATGAGAGATGAGAGATGAGAGATGAGAGATGAGAGATGAGATGAGAGATGAGAGATGAGAGATGAGAGATGAGAGATGAGAGATGAGAGATGAGAGATGAGAGATGAGAGATGAGAGATGAGAGATGAGAGATGAGAGATGAGAGATGAGAGATGAGAGATGAGAGATGAGAGATGAGAGATGAGAGATGAGAGATGAGAGAGCCGCAGAGGGTCGCTCAGGCTAGGTAGCCTTGCCAGCTAGCAATCCTCAGCATCCTCTAATTTCTGCTTCCTCTGCATTAGCATAGGGAGAGAGAGCCGCACAGGCTAACAATCCTCAGCACCCTCTACTTTATGCTTCCTCTGCATTAGCATAGGGAGAGAAGGCCGCACAGGCTAGCAATCCTCAGCATCCTCTACTTTCTGCTGCCTCTGCATTAGCATAGGGAGAGAGGTTCGCACAGGCTAGCTAGCCTTGCCGGCTAGCAATGCTCAGCACCTTCTACTTTCTGCATTAGCATAGGGAGAAAGGGCCGCACAGGCTAGCAATTCTCTGCGTCCTCTACTTTCTGCGGCCTCTGCATTAGCATAGGGAGGGAGAGAGATGAGAGATGAGATGAGATGAGAGATGAGAGATGAGATGAGATGAGATGAGATGAGATGAGATGAGATGAGATGAGAGATGAGATGAGATGAGATGAGATGAGAGAGCCGCAGAGGGTCGCTCAGGCTAGGTAGCCTTGCCAGCTAGCAATCCTCAGCGTCCTCTAATTTCTGCTGCCTCTGCATTAGCATAGGAGGAGACAGCACAGGCTAACAATCCTCAGCACCCTCTACTTTCTGCTTCCTCTGCATTAGCATAGGGAGAGAAGGCCGCACAGGCTAGCAATCCTCAGCATCCTCTACTTTCTGCTGCCTCTGCATTAGCATAGGGAGAGAAGGCCGCACAGGCTAGCAATCCTCAGCATCCTCTACTTTCTGCTGCCTCTGCATTAGCATAGGGAGAGAGAGCCGCACAGGCTAACAATCCTCAGCACCCTCTACTTTCTGCTTCCTCTGCATTAGAATAGGGAGAGAAGGCCGCACAGGCTAGCAATCCTCAGCATCCTCTACTTTCTGCTGCCTCTTCATTAGCATAGGGAGAGAGGTTCGCACAGGCTAGCTAGCCTTGCCGGCTAGCAATGCTCAGCACCTTCTACTTTCTGCATTAGCATAGGGAGAGAGGGACGCACAGACTAGCAATTCTCAGCGTCCTCTACTTTCTGCTGCCTCTGCATTAGCATAGGGAGAGAGATGATGATGAGAGATGATGATGAGAGATGATGATGAGAGATGATGATGAGAGATGATGATGAGAGATGATGATGAGAGATGATGATGAGAGATGATGATGAGAGATGATGAGAGATGATGAGAGATGATGAGAGATGATGAGAGACGCAGAGGGTCGCTCAGGCTAGGTAGCCTTGCCAGCTAGCAATCCTCAGCGTCCTCTAATTTCTGCTGCCTCTGCATTAGCATAGGGAGAGAGAGCCGCACAGGCTAACAATCCTCAGCACCCTCTACTTTCTGCTTCCTCTGCATTAGCATAGGGAGAGAAGGCCGCACAGGCTAGCAATCCTCAGCATCCTCTACTTTCTGCTGCCTCTTCATTAGCATAGGGAGAGAGGTTCGCACAGGCTAGCTAGCCTTGCCGGCTAGCAATGCTCAGCACCTTCTACTTTCTGCATTAGCATAGGGAGAGAGGGCCGCACAGGCTAGCAATTCTCAGCGTCCTCTACTTTCTGCTGCCTCTGCATTAGCATAGGGAGAGAGATGATGATGAGAGATGATGATGATGAGAGGAGATGATGATGATGAGAGATGATGATGAGAGATGATGATGATGAGAGATGATGATGATGATGAGAGTGCCGCAGAGGGTAGCTAACGCTAGGTAGCTTTGCCAGCTAGCAATCCTAAGCGTCCTCTACTTTCTGCTTCCTCTGCATTAGCATAGGGAGAGAGGGCCGCACAGCTACCCTTGCCGGCTAGCAATGCTCAGCACCTTCTACTTTCTGCATTAGCATAGGGAGAGAGGGCCGCACAGGCTAGCAATTCTCAGCGTCCTCTACTTTCTGCTGCCTCTGCATTAGCATAGGGAGAGTGATAGAGATGAGAGATGAGAGATGAGAGATGAGAGATGAGAGATGAGAGATGAGAGATGAGAGATGAGAGATGAGAGATGAGAGATGAGAGATGAGAGATGAGAGATGAGAGATGAGAGATGAGAGATGAGAGATGAGAGATGAGAGATGAGAGATGAGAGATGAGAGATGAGAGATGAGAGATGAGAGATGAGAGATGAGAGATGAGAGATGAGAGAGCCGCAGAGGGTCGCTCAGGCTAGGTAGCCTTGCCAGCTAGTAATCCTCAGCATCCTCTAATTTCTACAGCCTCTGCATTAGCATAGGGAGAGAGAGCCGCACAGGCTAACAATCCTCAGCACCCTCTACTTTCTGCTGCCTCTGCATTAGCATAGGGAGAGAGTTTCACACAGGCTAGCTAGCCTTGCCGGCTAGCAATGCTCAGCACCTTCTACTTTCTGCATTAGCATAGGGAGAGAGGGCCGCACAGGCTAGCAATTCTCAGCGTCCTCTACTTTCTGCTGCCTCTGCATTAGCATAGGGAGAGAGATGATGAGAGATGAGAGATGAGAGATGAGAGATGAGAGATGAGAGATGAGAGATGAGAGATAGAGATGAGAGATGAGAGATGAGAGATGAGAGATGAGAGATGAGAGATGAGAGATGAGAGATGAGAGATGAGAGATGAGAGATGAGAGATGAGAGATGAGAGATGAGAGATGAGAGATGAGAGATGAGAGATGAGAGATGAGAGATGAGAGATGAGAGATGAGAGATGAGAGAGCCGCAGAGGGTCGCTCAGGCTGGGTAGCCTTGCCAGCTAGCAATCCTCAGCGTCCTCTACTTTCTGCTGCCTCTGCATTAGCATAGGGAGATTGAGAGATGAGAGATGAGAGATGAGAGATGAGAGATGAGAGATGAGAGATGAGAGATGAGAGATGAGAGATGAGAGATGAGAGATGAGAGATGAGAGATGAGAGATGAGAGATGAGAGATGAAGATGAGAGATGAGAGATGAGAGATGAGAGATGAGAGATGAGAGATGAGAGATGAGAGATGAGAGATGGCCGCAGAGGGTAGCTAACGCTAGGTAGCTTTGCCAGCTAGCAATCCTAAGCGTCCTCTACTTTCTGCTGCCTCTGCATTAGCATAGGGAGAGAGGGCCGCACAGGCTAGGTAGGCTTTCCGGCTAGCAATCCTCAGAACCCTCTACTTTCTGCTTCCTCTGCATTAGCATAGGGAGAGAGAGCCGCACAGGCTAACAATCCTCAGCACCCTCTACTTTCTGCTTCCTCTGCATTAGCATAGGGAGAGAAGGCCGCACAGGCTAGCAATCCTCAGCATCCTCTACTTTCTGCTGCCTCTGCTTTAGCATAGGGAGAGAGGTTCGCACAGGCTAGCTAGCCTTGCCGGCTAGCAATGCTCAGCACCTTCTACTTTCTGCATTAGCATAGGGAGAGAGGGCCGCACAGGCTAGCAATTCTCAGCGTCCTCTACTTTCTGCTGCCTCTGCATTAGCATAGGGAGAGAGATGATGAGAGATGAGAGATGATGAGAGATGATGATGAGAGATGATGATGAGAGATGATGATGAGAGATGATGATGAGAGATGATGATGAGAGATGATGATGAGAGATTGCCGCAGAGGGTAGCTAACACTAGGTAGCCTTGCCAGCTAGCAATCCTAAGCGTCCTCTACTTTCTGCTGCCTCTGCATTAGCATAGGGAGAGAGGGCCGCACAGGCTAGGTAGCCTTGCCGGCCAGCAATCCTCAGAACCCTCTACTTTCTGCTTCCTCTGCATTAGCATAGGGAGAGAGGGCCGCACAGGCTAGCAATCCTCAGCATCCTCTACTTTCTGCTGCCCCTGCATTAGCATAGGGAGAGAGGTTCGCACAGGCTAGCAATTCTCAGCGTCCTCTTCTTTCTGCTGCCTCTGCATTAGCATAGGGAGAGAGATGGGAGAGAGATGAGAGATGATGAGAGATGATGAGAGATGATGAGAGATGATGAGAGATGATGAGAGATGATGAGAGATGATGAGAGATGATGAGAGATGATGAGAGATGATGAGAGATGATGAGAGATGATGAGAGATGATGAGAGATGATGAGAGATGATGAGAGATGATGAGAGATGATGAGAGATGATGAGAGACGCAGAGGGTCGCTCAGGCTAGGTAGCCTTGCCAGCTAGCAATCCTCAGCGTCCTCTAATTTCTGCTGCCTCTGCATTAGCATAGGGAGAGAGAGCCGCACAGGCTAACAATCCTCAGCACCCTCTACTTTCTGCTTCCTCTGCATTAGAATAGGGAGAGAAGGCCGCACAGGCTAGCAATCCTCAGCATCCTCTACTTTCTGCTGCCTCTTCATTAGCATAGGGAGAGAGGTTCGCACAGGCTAGCTAGCCTTGCCGGCTAGCAATGCTCAGCACCTTCTACTTTCTGCATTAGCATAGGGAGAGAGGGACGCACAGACTAGCAATTCTCAGCGTCCTCTACTTTCTGCTGCCTCTGCATTAGCATAGGGAGAGAGATGATGATGAGAGATGATGATGAGAGATGATGATGAGAGATGATGATGAGAGATGATGAGAGAGATGATGAGAGATGATGATGAGAGATGATGAGAGATGATGAGAGATGATGAGAGATGATGAGAGATGATGAGAGATGATGAGAGATGATGAGAGATGATGAGAGCCGCAGAGGGTCGCTCAGGCTAGGTAGCCTTGCCAGCTAGCAATCCTCAGCGTCCTCTAATTTCTGCTGCCTCTGCATTAGCATAGGGAGAGAGAGCCGCACAGGCTAACAATCCTCAGCACCCTCTACTTTCTGCTTCCTCTGCATTAGCATAGGGAGAGAAGGCCGCACAGGCTAGCAATCCTCAGCATCCTCTACTTTCTGCTGCCTCTTCATTAGCATAGGGAGAGAGATTCGCACAGGCTAGCTAGCCTTGCCAGCTAGCAATGCTCAGCACCTTCTACTTTCTGCATTAGCATAGGGAGAGAGGGCCGCACAGGCTAGCAATTCTCAGCGTCCTCTACTTTCTGCTGCCTCTGCATTAGCATAGGGAGAGAGATGATGATGAGAGATGATGATGAGAGATGATGATGATGAGAGATGATGATGAGAGATGATGATGAGAGATGATGATGAGAGTGCCGCAGAGGGTAGCTAACGCTAGGTAGCTTTGCCAGCTAGCAATCCTAAGCGTCCTCTACTTTCTGCTTCCTCTGCATTAGCATAGGGAGAGAGGGCCGCACAGCTACCCTTGCCGGCTAGCAATGCTCAGCTCACTTCTACTTTCTGCATTAGCATAGAGAGAAGAGGCCGCACAGGCTAACAATTCTCAGCGTCCTCTACTTTCTCTGCCTCTGCATAGCATAGGGAGAGGATATGAGAGCAGAAAAGATAAGAGATGAGAGATGAGAGATGAGAGATGAGAGATGAGAGATAGAGATGAGAGATCGAGAGGAGAGATGAGGATGAGAGAGATGAGAGAGAGATGAGAGGAGAGATGAGAGATGAGAGATGAAGATGAGAGATGAGAGAGATGAGAGATGAGGAGAGATGAGAGAGAGAGATGAGAGATGAGAGATGAGGAGAGAGATGAGAGAATGAGAGATGAGAGATGAGAGAGATGAAGAGATGAGAGATGAGAGATGAGAGATGAGAGATGAGAGATGAGAGATGAGAGATGAGAGATGAGAGATGAGAGATGAGAGATGAGAATGAGAGATGAGAGATGAGAGATGAGAGAATGAGAGATGAGAGATGGAGAGAGAGAGATGAGAGATGAGAGATGAGAGAGCCGCAGAGGGTCGCTCAGGCTAGGTAGCCTTGCCAGCTAGCAATCCTCAGCGTCCTCTACTTTCTGCAGCCTCTGCATTAGCATAGGAGAGAGAGCAGATAGAGATGAGAGGATGAGATGAGAGATGATTGAGAGATGAGATGAGAGATGATGAGATGAATGAGATGAGAGATGAGATGAGAGATAGATGGAGAGATGAGAGAGATGAGAGATGAGAGATGAGAGATGAGAGATGAGAGATGAGAGATGAGATGAGAGATGAGAGATGAGAGATGAGAGATGAAGAGATGAGAGATGAGAGATGAGAGATGAGAGATGAGAGATGAGAGAGATGAGAGATGATGAGAGCCGCAGAGGGTCGCTCAGGCTAGGTAGCCTTGCCAGCTAGCAATCCTCAGCATCCTCTAATTCTGCTTCCTCTGGCATTAGCATAGGGGAGAGAGCCGACAAGCTAACAATCCTCAGCACCCTCTACTTTATGCTTCCTCTCTGCATTAGCATAGGGAGAGAAGGCCGCACAGGCTAGCAATCCTCAGCATCCTCTACTTTCTGCTGCCTCTGCATTAGCATAGGAGAGAGGTTCGCACAGGCTAGCTAGCCTGCCTGCCGGCTAGCAATGCTCAGCACCTTCTACTTTCTGCATTAGCATAGAGAGAGAGGCCGCACAGGCTAGCAATTCTCGCGTCCTCTACTTTCTGCGGCCTCTGCATTAGCATAGGGAGAGGAGAGAGATGAGAGATGTGAGATGAGATGAGATGAGAGATGAGAGAGGGAGGATGAGAGAGCCGCAGAGGGTGCTCAGGCTAGGTAGCCTTGCCAGCTAGCAATCCTAGCGTCCTTATTTCTGCTGCCTCTGCATTAGCATAGGAGGAGACAGCACAGCTAACAATCCTCAGCACCCTCTACTTCTGCTTCCTCTGCATTAGCATAGGGAGAGAAGGCCGCACAAGGTAGCAATCCTCAGCATCCTCTACTTTCTGCTGCCTCTGCATTAGGCATAGGGAGAGAAGGCGCACAGGCTAGCAATCCTCAGCATCCTCTACTTTCTGCTGCCTCTGCATTAGCATAGGGAGAGAGAGCCGCACAGGCTAACAATCCTCAGCACCCTCTACTTTCTGCTTCCTCTGCAATTGAATAGGAGGAAGGCCGCACTCTCTCATCATCTCTCATCATCTCTCATCATCTCTCATCATCTCTCATCATCTCTCATCATCTCTCATCATCTCTCATCATCTCTCATCATCTCTCATCATCTCTCATCATCTCTCATCTCTCTCCCTATGCTAATGCAGAGGCAGCAGAAAGTAGAGGACGCTGAGAATTGCTAGCCTGTGCGGCCCTCTCTCCCTATGCTAATGCAGAAAGTAGAAGGTGCTGAGCATTGCTAGCCGGCAAGGCTAGCTAGCCTGTGCGAACCTCTCTCCCTATGCTAATGCAGGGGCAGCAGAAAGTAGAGGATGCTGAGGATTGCTAGCCTGTGCGGCCCTCTCTCCCTATGCTAATGCAGAGGAAGCAGAAAGTAGAGGGTGCTGAGGATTGCTAGCCTGTGCGGCCCTCTCTCCCTATGCTAATGCAGAGGAAGCAGAAAGTAGAGGGTTCTGAGGATTGCTAGCCGGCAAGGCTACCTAGCCTGTGCGGCCCTCTCTCCCTATGCTAATGCAGAGGCAGCAGAAAGTAGAGGACGCTTAGGATTGCTAGCTGGCAAGGCTACCTAGCGTTAGCTACCCTCTGCGGCACTCTCTCGTCTCTCGTCTCTCGTCTCTCGTCATCTCTCTCTCCCTATGCTAATGCAGAGGCAGCAGAAAGTAGAGGACGCTGAGAATTGCTAGCCTGTGCGGCCCTCTCTCCCTATGCTAATGCAGAAAGTAGAAGGTGCTGAGCATTGCTAGCTGGCAAGGCTAGGTAGCCTGTGCGAACCTCTCTCCCTATGCTAATGCAGAGGCAGCAGAAAGTAGAGGATGCTGAGGATTGCTAGCCTGTGCGGCCTTCTCTCCCTATGCTAATGCAGAGGCAGCAGAAATTAGAGGACGCTGAGGATTGCTAGCTGGCAAGGCTACCTAGCCTGAGCGACCCTCTGCGGCAGAAGCAGAAAGTAGAGGGTGCTGAAGATTGTTAGCCTGTGCGGCCCTCTCTCCCTATGCTAATGCAGAGGCAGCAGAAATTAGAGGATGCTGAGGATTGCTAGCCTCATCTCATCTCATCTCATCTCATCTCATCTCATCTCATCTCATCTCATCTCATCTCATCTCATCTCATCTCATCTCATCTCATCTCATCTCATCTCATCTCATCTCATCTCATCTCATCTCATCTCATCTCATCTCATCTCATCTCATCTCATCTCATCTCATCTCATCTCATCTCATCTCATCTCATCTCATCTCATCTCATCTCATCTCATCTCATCTCATCTCTCATCTCATCTCATCTCATCTCATCTCATCTCATCTCATCTCATCTCATCTCATCTCATCTCATCTCATCTCATCTCATCTCATCTCATCTCATCTCATCTCATCTCATCTCATCTCATCTCATCTCATCTCATCCTAATGCAGAGGAGGCAGAAAATAGAAGTCGCTGAGAATTGCTAGCCTGTGCGGCCCTCTCTCCCTATGCTAATGCAGAGGAAGCAGAAAGTAGAGGGTTCAGAGGATTGCTAGCTGGCAAGGCTACCTAGCCTGTGCGGCCCTCTCTCCCTATGCTAATGAAGAGGCAGCAGAAAGTAGAGGACGCTTAGGATTGATAGCTGGCAAGGCTACCTAGCGTTAGCTACCCTCTGCGGCACTCTCATCATCATCATCTCTCATCATCTCTCATCATCTCTCATCATCATCTCTCATCATCTCTCATCATCTCTCTCATCTCATCTCTCTCATCATCTCTCATCATCATCTCTCATCATCTCTCATCATCATCTCTCATCATCTCTCATCATCATCTCTCATCATCATCTCATCATCTCATCATCTCATCATCATCATCTCTCTCATCATCTCATCATCTCATCATCTCTCATCATCTCTCTCCCTATGCTAATGCAGAGGCAGCAGAAAGTAGAGGACGATGAGAATTGCTATCCTGTGCGGCCCTCTCTCCCTATGCTAATGCAGAAAGTAGAAGATGCTGAGCATTGCTAGCCGGCAAGGCTAGCTAGCCTGTGCGAACCTCTCTCCCTATGCTAATGCAGAGGCAGCAGAAAGTAGAGGATGCTGAGGATTGCTAGCCTGTGCGGCCCTCTCTCCCTATGCTAATGCAGAGGAAGCAGAAAGTAGAGGGTTCAGAGGATTGCTAGCTGGCAAGGCTACCTAGCCTGTGCGGCCCCTCTCTCCTATGCTAATGAAGAGGCAGCAGAAGGTAGAGGACGCTTAGGATTGATAGCTGACAAGGCTACCTAGCGTTAGCTACCCTCTGCGGCACTCTCATCATCATCTCTCATCATCTCTCATCATCTCTCATCATCATCTCTCATCATCTCTCATCATCATCTCTCATCATCATCTCTCATCATCTCTCAATCATCATCTCTCATCTCTCATCATCATCTCTCATCATCTCTCATCATCATCTCTCATCATCTCTCATCATCTCATCATCATCATCATCTCTCATCATCTCTCATCATCTCATCATCTCTCATCTCTCTCCCTATGCTAATGCAGAGGCAGCAGAAAGTAGAGGACGATGAGAATTGCTATCCTGTGCGGCCCTCTCTCCCTATGCTAATGCAGAAAGTAGAAGGTGCTGAGCATTGCTAGCCGGCAAGGCTAGCTAGCCTGTGCGAACCTCTCTCCCTATGCTAATGCAGAGGCAGCAGAAAGTAGAGGATGCTGAGGATTGCTAGCCTGTGCGGCCCTCTCTCCCTATGCTAATGCAGAGGAAGCAGAAAGTAGAGGGTTCAGAGGATTGGCTAGCTGGCAAGGCTACCTAGCCTGTGCGGCCCTCTCATCCCTATGCCTAATGAAGAGGCAGCAGTAAGGTAGAAGGACGCTTAGGATTGATAGCTGACAAGGCCTCCGGTAGCGTTAGGCTACCCTCCTGCGGCCACTCTCATCATCAATCTCTCATCCCATCTCTCATCATCTCTCATCATCATCTCTCATCATCTCTCATCATCTCTCCATCATCATCTCTCATCATCTCTCATCATCATCTCTCCATTATCTCTCATCATCATCTCTCATCATCTCTCATCATCATCTCCTCATCATCATCCTCCTTCATCATCTCTCATCATCATCTCTCATCCATCTCTCATCATCATCTCTCATCATCTCTCATCACTCTCATCATCTCTCTCCTATGCTAATGCAGAGGCCGCAGAAAAGTAGAGGACGATTGAGAATTGCTATCCTGTGCGGCCCCTCTCTCCCTATGCTAATGCAGAAAGTAGAAGATGCTGAGCATTGCTAGCCGGCAAGGCTAGCTATGCCTGTGCGAACCTCTCTCCCTATGCTAATGCAGAGGCAGCAGAAAGTAGAGGATGCTGAGGATTGCTAGCCTGTGCCGGCCTTCTCTCCCTATGCTAATGCAGAGGAAGCAGAAAGTAGAAGGGTGCTGAGGATTGTTAGCCCTGTGTGGCTCTCTCTCCCTATGCTAATGCAGAGGCAGCAGAAATTAGAGGACTGCTGAGGATTGCTAGCCGGCAAGGCTACCTAGCCTGTAGTGACCCTCTGCGGCTCTCTCATCTCTTCATCTCTCATCTCTCATTCTCTCATCTCTCATGCTCTCTCATCTCTCATCTCTCTCTCATCCTTCATCATCTCTCATCTCTCTCTCTCATCTCTCATCATCTCTCTCTTCATCTCTCATCTCCTCTCCACTCTCTCATCTCTCTCATCTCTCTCATCTCTCTCCCTATGCTAATGCAGAGGCAGCAGAAAGTAGAGGACGCTGAGAATTGCTAGCCTGTGAGGCCCTCTCTCCCTATGCTAATGCAGAAAGTAGAAGGTGCTGAGCATTGCTAGCCGGCAAGGCTAGCTAGCCTGTGCGAACCTCTCTCCCTATGCTAATGCAGAGGCAGCAGAAAGTAGAGGATGCTGAGGATTGCTAGCCTGTGCGGCCTTCTCTCCCTATGCTAATGCAGAGGAAGCAGAAAGTAGAGGGTGCTGAGGATTGTTTCGCCTGTGCGGCTCTCTCTCTCTATGCTAATGCAGAGGCAGCAGAAATTAGAGGACGCTGAGGATTGCTAGCTGGCAAGGCTACCTAGCCTGAGCGACCCTCTGCGGATCTCTCCGCTCTCCGCTCTCCGCTCTCCGCTCTCCGCTCTCCGCTCTCCGCTCTCCCTATGCTAATGCAGAGGCAGCAGAAAGTAGAGGATGCTGAGAATTGCTAGCCTGTGCGGCCCTCTCTCCCTATGCTAATGCACAAAGTAGAAGGTGCTGAGCATTGCTAGCCGGCAAGGCTAGCTAGCCTGTGCGGCCCTCTCTCCCTATGCTAATGCAGAGGATGCAGAAAGTAGAGGGTTCTGAGGATTGCTAGCCGGCAAGGCTACCTAGCCTTTGCGGCCCTCTCTCCCTATGCTAATGCAGAGGCAGCAGAAAGTAGAGGACACTTAGGATTGCTAGCTGGCAAGGCTACCAAGCGTTAGCTACCCTCTGCGGTACTCTTCTCATCATCTCTCATCAATCTCTCATCATCTCTCATCATCTCTCATCATCTCTCATCATCTCTCACATCTCTCATCATCTCTCATCATCTCTCATCATCTCTCATCATCTCTCATCATCTCTCCATCATCTCTCATCATCTCTCATCAATCTCTCATCATCCATCATCTCTCATCAATCATCATCTCTCATCATCATCACTCTCATCATCATCATCTCTCATCATCTCTCCCTATGCTAATGCAGAGGCAGCAGAAAGTAGAGGACGCTGAGAATTGCTAGCCTGTGCGGCCCTCTCTCCCTATGCTAATGCAGAAAGTAGAAGGTGCTGAGCATTGCTAGCTGGCAAAGCTAGCTAGCCTGTGCGAACTTCTCTCCCTATGCTAATGCAGGGGCAGCAGAAAGTAGAGGATGCTGAGGATTGCTAGCCAGTGCGGCCCTCTCTCCTATGCTAATGCAGAGGAAGCAGAAGTAGAGGGTGCTGTGGATTGCTAGCCTGTGCGGCCCTCTCTCCCTATGCTAATGCAGAGGAAGCAGAAAGTAGAGGGTTCTGAGGATTGCTAGCCTGTGCGGCCCTCTCTCCCTATGCTAATGCAGAAAGTAGAAGGTGCTGAGCATTGCTAGCCGGCAAGGCTAGCTAGCCTGTGGCGGCCCTCCCTCCCTATGCTAATGCAGAGGAAGCAGAAAGTAGAGGGTTCTTAGGATTGCTAGCCGGCAAGGCTACCTAGCCTGTGCGGCCCTCTCTCCCTATGCTAATGCAGAGGCAGCAGAAAGTAGAGGACGCTTAGGATTGCTAGCTGGCAGGCTACCTAGCGTTAGCTACCCTCTGTGGCAACTCTCTCATCATCTCTCATCATCTCTCATTCTCATCATCTCTCATCATCTCATCATCTCTCATCATCATCTCTCATCATCATCTCTCATCATCATCTCTCCATCATCTCATCATCTCATCATCATCTCTCATCATCTCTCATCATCTCTCATCATCTCTCATCATCTCTCTCCCTATGCTAATGCAGAGGCAGCAGAAAGTAGAGGACGCTTAGAATTGCTAGCCCTGTGCCGGCCCTCTCTCCCTATGCTAATGCAGAAAGGAGAAGGTGCTGAGCATTGCTAGCCGGCAAGGCTAGCTAGCCCTGTACGAACCTCTCTCCCTATGCTAATGCAGAGGCAGCAGAAAGTAGAGGGTGCTGAGGATTGCTAGCCTGAGTGGCCTTCTCTCCCTATGCTAATGCAGAGGAAGCAGAAAGTAGAGGGTGCTGAGGATTGTTAGCCTGTGCGGCTCTCTCTCCCTATGCTAATGCAGAGGCAGCAGAAATTAGAGGACGCTGAGGATTGCTAGCTGGCAAGGCTACCTAGCCTGAGCGACCCTCTGCAGCTTCTCATCTCTCATCTCTATCTCTCATCATCTCATCATCTCATCATCTCATGCATCTCATCATCTCATCATCTCATCATCTCATCATCTCATCATCTCATCATCTCATCATCTCATCATCTCATCATCTCATCATCTCAATCATCTCATCATCTCATCATCTCATCATCTCATCATCTCTCTCCCTATGCTAATGCAGAGGCAGCAGAAAGTAGAGGACGCTGAGAATTGCTATTAGCTTAGGATTGCTAGCTGGCAAAGCTACCTAGCGTTAGCTACCCTCTGCGGCAATCTCTCATCAATCTCTCATCATCTCTCCTCCATCATCTCTCATCATCTCTCATCATCTCCTCATCGCATCTCTCATCATCTCCATCATCTCTCTCATCATCTCTCATCATCTCTCATCATCTATCTCTCATCATCTCTCATCATCTATCTCATCATCTCTCATCATCTCTCATCATCTCTCATCATCTCTCATCATCTCTCATCATCTCTCATCATCTCTCATCATCTCTCATCATCTCTCATCTCTCTCCCTATGCTAATGCAGAGGTAGCAGAAAGTAGAGGACGCTTAGAATTGCTAGCCTGTGCGGCCCTCTCTCCCTATGCTAATGCAGAAAGTAGAAGGTGCTGAGCATTGCTAGCCGGCAAGGCTAGCTAGCCTGTGCGAACCTCTCTCCCTATGCTAATGCAGGGGTAGCAGAAAGTAGAGGATGCTGAGGATTGCTAGCCTGTGCGGCCCTCTCTCCCTATGCTAATGCAGAGGAAGCAGAAAGTAGAGGGTGCTGAGGATTGCTAGCCTGTGCGGCCCTCTCTCCCTATGCTAATGCAGATGAAGCAGAAAGTAGAGGGTTCTGAAGATTGCTAGCCGGCAAGGCTACCTAGCCTGTGCGGCCCTCTCTCCCTATGCTAATGAAGAGGCAGCAGAAAGTAGAGGACGCTTAGGATTGCTAGTTGGCAATGCTACCTAGCGTTAGCTACTCTCTGCGGCACTCTCTCATCTCTCATCTCTCATCTCTCATCTCTCATCTCTCATCTCTCATCTCTCATCTCTCATCTCTCATCTCTCATTTCTCATCTCTCATCCTCTCTCATCATCTCTCATCTCTCATCTCTCATCTCTCATCTCTCATCTCTCATCTCTCATCTCTCATCTCTCATCTCTCATCTCTCATCTCTCATCTCTCATCATCTCTCTCCCTATGCTAATGCAGAGGCAGGAGAAAGTAGAGGACGCTGAGAATTGCTATCCTGTGCGGCCCTCTCTCCCTATGCTAATGCAGAAAGTAGAAGATGCTGAGCATTGCTAGCCGGCAAGGCTAGCTAGCCTGTGCGAACCTCTCTCCCTATGCTAATGCAGAGGCAGCAGAAAGTAGAGGATGCTGAGGATTGCTAGCCTGTGCGGCCTTCTCTCCCTATGCTAATGCAGAGGAAGCAGAAAGTAGAGGGTGCTGAGGATTGTAAGCCTGTGCGGCTCTCTCTCCCTATGCTAATGCAGAGGCAGCAGAAATTAGAGGACGCTGAGGATTGCTAGCCGGCAAGGCTACCTAGCCTTAGCGACCCTCTGCGGCTCTCTCATCTCTCATCTCTCATCTCTCATCTCTCATCTCTCATCTCTCATCTCTCATCTCTCATCTCTCATCTCTCATCTCTCATCTCTCATCTCTCATCTCTCATCTCTCATCTCTCATCTCTCATCTCTCATCTCTCATCTCTCATCTCTCTCCCTATGCTAATGCAGAGGCAGCAGAAAGTAGAGGACGCTGAGAATTGTTAGCCTGTGCGGCTCTCTCTCCCTATGCTAATGCAGAGGCAGCAGAAATTAGAGGACGCTGAGGATTGCTAGCCGGCAAGGCTACCTAGCCTTAGCGACCCTCTGCGGCTCTCTCATCTCTCATCTCTCATCTCTCATCTCTCATCTCTCATCTCTCATCTCTCATCTCTCATCTCTCATCTCTCATCTCTCATCTCTCATCTCTCATCTCTCATCTCTCATCTCTCATCTCTCATCTCTCTCATCTCTCTCATCTCTCATCATCTCTCATCATCTCTCATCATCTCATCATCTCTCTCATCTCTCATCTCTCATCTCTCATCTCTCTCCCTATGCTAATGCAGAGGCAGCAGAAAGTAGAGGACGCTGAGAATTGCTAGCCTGTGCGGCCCTCTCTCCCTATGCTAATGCAGAAAGTAGAAGGTGCTGAGCATTGCTAGCCGGCAAGGCTAGCTAGCCTGTGCGAACCTCTCTCCCTATGCTAATGCAGAGGCAGCAGAAAGTAGAGGACGCTGAGAATTGGTATTAGCTTAGGATTGCTAGCTGGCAAAGCTACCTAGCGTTAGCTACCCTCTGCGGCAATCTCTCATCATCTCTCATCATCTCTCATCATCTCTCATCATCTCTCATCATCTCTCATCATCTCTCATCATCTCTCATCATCTCTCATCATCTCTCATCATCTCTCATCATCTCTCATCATCTCTCATCATCTCTCATCATCTCTCATCATCTCTCATCATCTCTCATCATCTCTCATCATCTCTCATCATCTCTCATCACTCCATCCTCTCATCATCTTCTCATCATCTCTCATCATCTCTCATCATCTCTCATCATCTCTCAATCTCCTCTCCCTATGCTAATGCAGAGGCAGCAGAAAGTAGAGGACGCTGAGAATTGCTAGCCTGTGCGGCCCTCTCTCCCTATGCTAATGCAGAAAGTAGAAGGTGCTGAGCATTGCTAGCCGGCAAGGCTAGCTAGCCTGTGCGAACCTCTCTCCCTATGCTAATGCAGGGGCAGCAGAAAGTAGAGGATGCTGAGGATTGCTAGCCTGTGCGGCCCTCTCTCCCTATGCTAATGCAGAGGAAGCAGAAAGTAGAGGGTGCTGAGGATTGCTAGCCTGTGCGGCCCTCTCTCCCTATGCTAATGCAGAGGAAGCAGAAAGTAGAGGGTTCTGAGGATTGCTAGCCGGCAAGGCTACCTAGCCTGTGCGGCCCTCTCTCCCTATGCTAATGCAGAGGCAGCAGAAAATAGAGGACGCTTAGGATTGCTAGCTGGCAAGGCTACCTAGCGTTAGCTACCCTCTGCGGCACTCTCTCGTCTCTCGTCTCTCGTCTCTCGTCTCTCGTCTCTCGTCTCTCGTCTCTCGTCTCTCGTCTCTCGTCTCTCGTCTCTCGTCTCTCGTCTCTCGTCTCTCGTCTCTCGTCTCTCGTCTCTCGTCTCTCGTCTCTCGTCTCTCGTCTCTCGTCTCTCGTCATCTCTCTCTCCCTATGCTAATGCAGAGGCAGCAGAAAGTAGAGGACGCTGAGAATTGCTAGCCTGTGCGGCCCTCTCTCCCTATGCTAATGCAGAAAGTAGAAGGTGCTGAGCATTGCTAGCTGGCAAGGCTAGGTAGCCTGTGCGAACCTCTCTCCCTATGCTAATGCAGAGGCAGCAGAAAGTAGAGGATGCTGAGGATTGCTAGCCTGTGCGGCCTTCTCTCCCTATGCTAATGCAGAGGCAGCAGAAATTAGAGGACGCTGAGGATTGCTAGCTGGCAAGGCTACCTAGCCTGAGCGACCCTCTGCGGCCCTCTCTCCTCATCTCCTCATCTCCTCATCTCCTCATCTCCTCATCTCCTCATCTCCTCATCTCCTCATCTCCTCATCTCCTCATCTCCTCATCTCCTCATCTCCTCATCTCCTCATCTCCTCATCTCCTCATCTCCTCATCTCCTCCTCTCCTCCTCTCCTCTCTCCCTATGCTAATGCAGAGGCAGCAGAAAGTAGAGGACGCTGAGGATTGCTAGCCTGTGCGGCCCTCTCTCCCTATGCTAATGCAGAGGAAGCAGAAAGTAGAGGGTGCTGAAGATTGTTAGCCTGTGCGGCCCTCTCTCCCTATGCTAATGCAGAGGCAGCAGAAATTAGAGGATGCTGAGGATTGCTAGTCTCATCTCATCTCATCTCATCTCATCTCATCTCATCTCATCTCATCTCATCTCATCTCATCTCATCTCATCTCATCTCATCTCATCTCATCTCATCTCATCTCATCTCATCTCATCTCATCTCATCTCATCTCATCTCATCTCATCTCATCTCATCTCATCTCATCTCATCTCATCTCATCTCATCTCATCTCATCTCATCTCATCTCATCTCATCTCATCTCATCTCATCTCATCTCATCTCATCTCATCATCTCATCCTCAATCTCATCCTCAATCTCATCCTCAATCTCATCCTCAATCTCATCCTCAATCTCATCCTCAATCTCATCCTCAATCTCATCCTCATCCTCAATCTCATCCTCAATCTCATCCTCAATCTCATCCTCAATCTCATCCTCAATCTCAATCTCAATCTCATCCTCAATCTCATCCTCAATCTCATCCTCAATCTCATCCTCAATCTCATCCTCAATCTCATCCTCAATCTCATCCTCAATCTCATCCTCAATCTCATCCTCAATCTCATCCTCAATCTCATCCTCAATCTCATCCTCAATCTCATCCTCAATCTCATCCTCAATCTCATCCTCAATCTCATCCTCAATCTCATCCTCAATCTCATCCTCATCTCTCATCTCATCCTCAATCTCATCTCATCTCATCCTCATCTCATCTCATCCTCATCTCATCCTCATCTCATCCTCAATCTCATCCTCAATCTCATCCTCAATCTCATCCTCAATCTCAATCTCATCCTCAATCTCATCCTCAATCTCATCCTCAATCTCAATCTCATCCTCAATCTCATCCTCAATCTCATCTCAATCTCATCCTCATCTCAATCTCAATCTCAATCTCAATCTCAATCTCAATCTCAATCTCAATCTCAATCTCAATCTCAATCTCAATCTCAATCTCAATCTCAATCTCACCCTATGCTAATGCAGAGGAGGCAGAAAATAGAAGTCGCTGAGAATTGCTAGCCTGTGCGAACCTCTCTCCCTATGCTAATGCAGAGGCAGCAGAAAGTAGAGGATGCTGAGGATTGCTAGCCTGTGCGGCCTTCTCTCCCTATGCTAATGCAGAAGAAGCAGAAAGTAGAGGGTGCTGAGGATTGTTAGCCTGTGTGGCTCTCTCTCCCTATGCTAATGCAGAGGCAGGCAGAAAATTAGAGGACGCTGAGGATTGCTAGCCGGCAAGGCTACCTAGCCTTAGTGACCCTCTGCGGCTCTCTCAACTCTCCTCTCTCTCCTCTCTCTCCTCTCTCTCCTCTCTCTCCTCTCTCTCTCCTCTCTCTCCTCTCTCTCCTCTCTCTCCTCTCTCTCCTCTCTCTCCTCTCTCTCCTCTCTCTCCTATGCTAATGCAGAGGCAGCAGAAAGTAGAGGATGCTGAGGATTGCTAGCCTGTGCGGCCTTCTCTCCCTATGCTAATGCAGAGGAAGCAGAAAGTAGAGGGTGCTGAGGATTGTTTCGCCTGTGCGGCTCTCTCTCTCTATGCTAATGCAGAGGCAGCAGAAATTAGAGGACACTGAGGATTGCTAGCTGGCAAGGCTACCTAGCCTGAGCGACCCTCTGCGGATCTCTCCGCTCTCCGCTCTCCCTATGCTAATGCAGAGGCAGCAGAAAGTAGAGGATGCTGACAATTGCAAGCCTGTGGCGGCCCTCTCTCCCTATGCTAATGCACAAGTAGAAGGTGCTGAGCATTGCTAGCCGGCAAGGCTAGCTAGCCTGTGCGGCCCTCTCTCCCTATGCTAATGCAGAGGAAGCAGAAAGTAGAGGGTTCTGAGGATTGCTAGCCGGCAAGGCTACCTAGCCTTTGCGGCCCTCTCTCCCTATGCTAATGCAGAGGCAGCAGAAAGTAGAGGACGCTTAGGATTGCTAGCTGGCAAGGCTACCAAGCGTTAGCTACCCTCTGCGGCACCTCCATCTCTCATCATCCTCATCATCTCTCATCATCTCTCATCATCTCTCCATCATCTCTCATCATCTCTCATCATCTCTCATCATCTCTCATCTCTCATCATCTCTCATCATCTCTCATCATCTCTCATCATCTCTCATCATCTCTCATCATCTCTCATCATTCTCATCATCTCTCATCATCTCTCATCATCTCATCACTCTCCCTATGCTAATGCAGAGGCAGCAGAAGTAGAGGACGCTGAGAACTGCTAGCCTGTGCGGCCCTCTCTCCCTATGCTAATGGCAGAAAGTAGAAGGTGCTGAGCATTGCTAGCCGGCAAGGCTAGCTAGCCTGTGCGAACCTCTCTCCCCTATGCTAATGCAGGGGCAGCAGAAAGTAGAGGATGCTGAGGATTGCTAGCCTGTGCGGCCCTCTCTCCCTATGCTAATGCAGAGGAAGCAGAAAGTAGAGGGTGCTGAGGATTGCTAGCCTGTGCGGCCCTCTCTCCCTATGCTAATGCAGAGGAAGCAGAAAGTAGAGGGTTCTGAGGATTGCTAGCCTGTGCGGCCCTCTCTCCCTATGCTAATGCAGAAAGTAGAAGGTGCTGAGCATTGCTAGCGGCAAGGCTAGCTAGCCTGTGCGGCCCTCCCTCCCTATGCTAATGCAGAGGAAGCAGAAAGTAGAGGGTTCTGAGGATTGCTAGCCGGCAAGGCTACCTAGCCTGTGCGGCCCTCTCTCCCCTATGCTAATGCAGAGGCAGCAGAAAGTAGAGGACGCTTAGGATTGCTAGCTGGCAAGGCTACCTAGCGTTAGCTACCCTCTGTGGCACTCTCTCATCATCTCTCATCATCTCTCATCATCTCTCATCATCTCTCATCATCTCTCATCATCTCTCATCATCTCTCATCATCTCTCATCATCTCTCTCATCATCATCATCTCTCATCATCTCTCATCATCTCTCATCATCTCTCATCATCATCTCTCATCATCTCTCATCATCTCTCATCATCTCTCATCATCTCTCATCATCTCTCATCATCTCATCTCTCTCTCCCTATGCTAATGCAGAGGCAGCAGAAAGTAGAGGACGCTTAGAATTGCTAGCCTGTGCGGCCCTCTCTCCCTATGCTAATGCAGAAAGGAGAAGGTGCTGAGCATTGCTAGCCGGCAAGGCTAGCTAGCCTGTACGAACCTCTCTCCCTATGCTAATGCAGGGCATGCAGAAAAGTATCATCTCGTAGTCTCATCATCTTCTCATCATCTCTCATCATCTCTCATCATCTCTATCATCTCTCATCATCTCTCATCATCTCTCATCATCTCTCATCATCTCTCATCATCTCTCATCATCTCTCATCAATCTCTCATCATCTCTCATCCATCTCTCATCATCTCTCATCATCTCTCATCATCTCTCATCAGTCTCATCATCTCTCATCATCTCTCATCATCTCTCATCATCTCTCATCTCCTCTCATCATCTCCTCTCATCATCTCCTCTCATCATCTCCTCTCATCATCTCCTCTCATCATCTCCTCTCATCATCTCCTCTCATCATCTCTCTCTCTTCATCTCTCATCATCTCTCATCTCTCATCATCTCTCATCTCTCATCATCTCTCATCTCTCATCATCTCTCATCTCTCATCTCTCATCTCTCATCTCTCATCTCTCATCTCTCATCTCCCATCTCTCATCTCTCATCTCTCATCTCTCATCTCTCATCTCTCATCTCTCATCTCTCATCTCTCATCTCTCCCTATGCTAATGCAGAGGCAGCAGAAAGTAGAGGACGCTGAGAATTGCTAGCCTGTGCGGCCCTCTCTCCCTATGCTAATGCAGAAAGTAGAAGGTGCTGAGCATTGCTAGCCTAGCAAGGCTAGCTAGCCTGTGCGAACCTCTCTCCCTATGCTAATGCAGAGGCAGCAGAAAGTAGAAGATGCTGAGGATTGCTAGCCTGTGCGGCCTTCTCTCCCTATGCTAATGCAGAGGAAGCAGAAAGTTAGAGGGGTGCTGAGGATTGTAGCCTGTGCGGCTCTCTCTCCCCTATGCTAATGCAGAGGCAGCAGAAATTAAGAGGACGCTGAGAATTGCTAGCTGGCAAGGCTACCCTAGCCTGAACGACCCTCTGTGGCTCTTCTCACTCTCTCATCTCTCATCTCTCATCTCTCATCTCTCATCTCTCATCTCTCATCTCTCATCTCTCATCTCTCATCTCTCATCTCTCATCTCTCATCTCTCATCTCTCATCTCTCATCTCTCATCTCTCATCTCTCATCTCTCATCTCTCATCTCTCATCTCTCATCTCTCATCTCTCATCTCTCATCTCTCATCTCTCATCTCTCATCTCTCATCTCTCATCTCTCATCTCTCATCTCTCATCTCTCATCTCTCATCTCTCTCCCTATGCTAATGCAGAGGCAGCAGAAAGTAGAGGACGCTGAGAATTGCTAGCATGTGCGGCCCTCTCTCCCTATGCTAATGCAGAAAGTAGAAGGTGCTGAGCATTGCTAGCCGGCAAGGCTAGCTAGCCTGTGCGAACCTCTCTCCCTATGCTAATGCAGAGGCAGCAGAAAGTATCATCTCTCATCATCTCTCATCATCTCTCATCATCTCTCATCATCTCTCATCATCTCTCATCATCTCTCATCATCTCTCATCATCTCTCATCATCTCTCATCATCTCTCATCATCTCTCATCATCTCTCATCATCTCTCATCATCTCTCATCATCTCTCATCATCTCTCATCATCTCTCATCATCTCTCATCATCTCTCATCATCTCTCATCATCTCTCATCATCTCTCATCATCTCTCATCATCTCTCATCATCCCTCATCATCTCTCATCATCTCTCATCATCTCTCATCATCTCTCATCATCTCTCATCATCATCATCTCTCATCATCTCTCATCATCTCTCATCATCTCTCATCATCTCTCATCATCTCTCATCATCATCTCTCATCATCTCTCATCATCTCTCATCATCTCTCATCATCTCTCATCATCTCTCATCATCTCTCATCATCTCTCATCATCTCTCATCATCATCTCTCATCATCTCTCATCATCTCTCATCATCTCTCATCATCTCTCATCATCTCTCATCATCTCTCATCATCTCTCATCATCTCTCATCATCTCTCATCATCATCTCTCATCATCTCTCTCCCTATGCTAATGCAGAGGCAGCAGAAAGTAGAGGACGCTGTGAATTGCTAGCCTGTGCGGCCCTCTCTCCCTATGCTAATGCAGAAAGTAGAAGGTGCTGAGCATTGCTAGCCGGCAAGGCTAGCTAGCCTGTGCGAACCTCTCTCTCTATGCTAATGCAGAGGCAGCAGAAAGTAGAGGATGCTGAGGATTGCTAGCCTGTGCGGCCTTCTCTCCCTATGCTAATGCAGAGGAAGCAGAAAGTAGAGGGTGCTGAGGATTGTTAGCCTGTGTGGCTCTCTCTCTCTATGCTAATGCAGAGGCAGCAGAAATTGGAGGATGCTGAGGATTGGTAGCTGGCAAGGCTAGCTAGCCTGAGCCACCCTCTGCGGCTCTCTCATCTCTCATCATCTCTCATCATCTCTCATCATCTCTCATCATCATCTCTCATCATCATCTCTCATCATCATCTCTCATCATCATCTCTCATCATCTCTCATCATCTCTCATCATCTCTCATCATCTCTCATCATCTCTCATCATCTCTCATCATCTCTCATCATCTCTCATCATCTCTCATCATCTCTCATCATCTCTCATCATCTCTCATCATCTCTCATCATCTCTCATCATCTTTCATCATCTCTCATCATCTCTCATCATCTCTCATCATCATCTCTCATCATCTCTCATCATCATCTCTCATCATCTCTCATCATCATCTCTCATCATCTCTCATCATCTCTCATCATCTCTCATCATCTCTCATCATCTCTCATCATCTCTCATCATCTCTCATCATCTCTCATCATCTCTCATCATCATCTCTCATCATCTCTCATCATCTCTCATCATCATCTCTCATCATCTCTCATCATCTCTCATCATCTCTCATCATCTCTCATCATCTCTCATCATCTCTCATCATCTCTCATCATCTCTCATCATCTCTCATCATCTCTCATCATCTCTCATCATCTCTCATCATCTCTCATCATCTATCTCTCATCATCTCTCATCATCTCTCCCTATGCTAATGCAGAGGCAGCAGAAAGTAGAGGACGCTGAGAATTGCTAGCCTGTGCGGGCCTCTCTCCCTATGCTAATGCAGAAAGTAGAAGGTGCTGAGCATTGCTAGCTGGCAAAGCTAGCTAGCCTGTGCGAACTTCTCTCCCTATGCTAATGCAGGGGCAGCAGAAAGTAGAGGATGCTGAGGATTGCTAGCCAGTGCTGCCCTCTCTCCCTATGCTAATGCAGAGGAAGCAGAAAGTAGAGGGTGCGGTGGATTGCTAGCCTGTGCGGCCCTCTCTCCCTATGCTAATGCAGAGGAAGCAGAAAGTAGAGGATGCTGAGGATTGCTAGCCTGTGCGGCCCTCTCTCCCTATGCTAATGCAGAGGAAGCAGAAAGTAGAGGGTTCTGAGGATTGCTAGCCTGTGCGGCCCTCTCTCCCTATGCTAATGCAGAAAGTAGAAGGTGCTGAGCATTGCTAGCCGGCAAGGCTAGCTAGCCTGTGCGGCCCTCCCTCCCTATGCTAATGCAGAGGAAGCAGAAAGTAGAGGGTTCTGAGGATTGCTAGCCGGCAAGGCTACCTAGCCTGTGCGGCCCTCTCTCCCTATGCTAATGCAGAGGCAGCAGAAAGTAGAGGATGCTTAGGATTGCTAGCTGGCAAGGCTACCTAGCGTTAGCTACCCTCTGTGGCACTCTCTCATCATCTCTCATCATCATCTCTCATCATCATCTCTCATCATCATCTCTCATCATCATCTCTCATCATCATCTCTCATCATCATCTCTCATCATCTCTCATCATCTCTCTCCCTATGCTAATGCAGAGGCAGCAGAAAGTAGAGGACGCTTAGAATTGCTAGCCTGTGCGGCCCTCTCTCCCTATGCTAATGCAGAAAGGAGAAGGTGCTGAGCATTGCTAGCCGGCAAGGCTAGCTAGCCTGTACGAACCTCTCTCCCTATGCTAATGCAGAGGCAGCAGAAAGTAGAGGGTGCTGAGGATTGCTAGCCTGAGTGGCCTTCTCTCCCTATGCTAATGCAGAGGAAGCAGAAAGTAGAGGGTGCTGAGGATTGTTAGCCTGTGCGGCTCTCTCTCCCTATGCTAATGCAGAGGCAGCAGAAATTAGAGGACGCAGAGGATTGCTAGCTGGCAAGGCTACCTAGCCTGAGCGACTCTCTCATCTCTCATCATCTCTCATCATCTCTCATCATCTCTCATCATCTCTCATCATCTCTCATCTCATCATCTCATCATCTCATCATCTCATCATCTCATCATCTCATCATCTCATCATCTCATCATCTCATCATCTCATCATCTCATCATCTCATCATCTCATCATCTCATCATCTCATCATCTCCTCCTATGCTAATGCAGAGGCAGCAGAAAGTAGAGGACGCTGAGAATTGCTATTAGCTTAGGATTGCTAGCTGGCAAAGCTACCTAGCGTTAGCTACCCTCTGCGGCAATCTCTCATCATCTCTCATCATCTCTCATCATCTCTCATCATCTCTCATCATCTCTCATCATCTCTCATCATCTCTCATCATCTCTCATCATCTCTCATCATCTCTCATCATCTCTCATCATCTCTCATCTCTCATCATCTCTCATCATCTCTCATCATCTCTCATCATCTCTCATCATCTCTCATCATCTCTCATCATCTCTCATCATCTCTCATCATCATCATCTCTCATCATCTCTCATCATCTCTCATCATCATCTCTCATCATCTCTCATCATCATCTCTCATCATCATCTCTCATCATCTCTCATCATCATCTCTCATCATCATCTCTTATCATCTCTCATCATCATCTCTCATCATCTCTCATCATCTCTCTCCCTATGCTAATGCAGAGGCAGCAGAAAGTAGAGGACGATGAGAATTGCTATCCTGTGCGGCCCTCTCTCCCTATGCTAATGCAGAAAGTAGAAGGTGCTGAGCATTGCTAGCCGGCAAGGCTAGCTAGCCTGTGCGAACCTCTCTCCCTATGCTAATGCAGGGGCAGCAGAAAGTAGAGGATGCTGAGGATTGCTAGCCTGTGCGGCCCTCTCTCCCTATGCTAATGCAGAGGAAGCAGAAAGTAGAGGGTGCTGAGGATTGCTAGCCTGTGCGGCCCTCTCTCCCTATGCTAATGCAGAGGAAGCAGAAAGTAGAGGATGCTGAGGATTGCTAGCCTGTGCGGCTCTCTCTCCCTATGCTAATGCAGAGGAAGTAGAAAGTAGAGGGTTCTGAGGATTGCTAGCCTTTGCGGCCCTCTCTCCCTATGCTAATGCAGAAAGTAAAAGGTGCTGAGCATTGCTAGCCGGCAAGGCTACCTAGCCTGTGCGGCCCTCTCTTCCTATGCTAATGCAGAGGAAGCAGAAAGTAGAGGGTTCTGAGGATTGCTAGCCGGCAAGGCTACCTAGCCTGTGCGGCCCTCTCTCCCTATGCTAATGCAGAGGCAGCAGAAAGTGGAGGACGCTTAGGATTGCTAGCTGGCAAGGCTACCTAGCGTTAGCTACCCTCTGCGGCACTCTCTCATCATCTCTCATCATCTCTCATCATCTCTCATCATCTCTCATCATCTCTCATCATCTCTCATCATCTCTCATCATCTCTCATCATCTCTCATCATCTCTCATCATCTCTCATCATCTCTCATCATCTCTCATCATCTCTCATCATCTCTCATCATCTCTCATCATCTCTCATCATCTCTCATCATCTCTCATCATCTCTCATCATCTCTCATCATCTCTCATCATCTCTCATCATCTCTCATCATCTCTCATCATCTCTCATCTCTCTCCCTATGCTAATGCAGAGGCAGCAGAAAGTAGAGGACGCTGAGAATTGCTAGCCTGTGCGGCCCTCTCTCCCTATGCTAATGCAGAAAGTAGAAGGTGCTGAGCATTGCTAGCCGGCAAGGCTAGCTAGCCTGTGCGAACCTCTCTCCCTATGCTAATGCAGGGGTAGCAGAAAGTAGAGGATGCTGAGGATTGCTAGCATGTGCGGCCCTCTCTCCCTATGCTAATGCAGAGGAAGCAGAAAGTAGAGGGTGCTGAAGATTGCTAGCCTGTGCGGCCCTCTCTCCCAATGCTAATGCAGAGGAAGCAGAAAGTAGAGGGTGCTGAGGATTGCTAGCCGGCAAGGCTACCTAGCCTGTGCGGCCATCTCTCCCTATGCTAATGCAGAGGCAGCAGAAAGTAGAGGACACTTAGGATTGCTAGTTGGCAAGGCTACCTAGCGTTAGCTACCGTCTGCGGCACTCTCATCATCTCTCATCATCTCTCATCATCTCTCATCATCTCTCATCATCTCTCATCATCTCTCATCATCTCTCATCATCTCTCATCATCTCTCATCATCTCTCATCGTCATCTCTCATCGTCATCTCTCATCGTCATCTCTCATCATCTCTCATCATCTCTCATCATCTCTCATCATCTCTCATCATCTCTCATCATCTCTCATCATCTCTCCCTATGCTAATGCAGAGGCAGCAGAAAGTAGAGGACGCTGAGAATTGCTAGCCTGTGCGGCCCTCTCTCCCTATGCTAATGCAGAAAGTAGAAGGTGCTGAGCATTGCTAGCCGGCTAGGCTAGGTAGCCTGTGCGAACCTCTCTCCCTATCCTAATGCATAGGCAGCAGAAAGTAGAGGATGCTGAGGATTGCTAGCCTGTGTGGCCTTCTCTCCCTATGCTAATGCAGAGGCAGCAGAAATTAGAGGACGCTGAGGATTGCTAGCTGGCAAGGCTACCTAGCCTGAGCGACCCTCTGCATCTCTCATCATCTCTCATCATCTCTCATCATCTCTCATCATCTCTCATCATCTCTCATCATCTCTCATCATCTCTCATCATCTCTCATCATCTCTCATCATCTCTCATCATCTCTCATCATCTCTCATCATCTCTCATCATCTCTCATCATCTCTCATCATCTCTCATCATCTCTCATCATCATCATCTCTCATCATCTCTCATCATCTCTCATCATCTCTCATCATCTCTCATCTCTCTCCCTATGCTAATGCAGAGGCAGCAGAAAGTAGAGGACGCTGAGAATTGCTAGCCTGTGCGGCCCTCTCTCCCTATGCTAATGCAGAAAGTAGAAGGTGCTGAGCATTGCTAGCCGGCAAGGCTAGCTAGCCTGTGCGAACCTCTCTCCCTATGCTAATGCAGGGGTAGCAGAAAGTAGAGGATGCTGAGGATTGCTAGCCTGTGCGGCCCTCTCTCCCTATGCTAATGCAGAGGAAGCAGAAAGTAGAGGGTGCTGAGGATTGCTAGCCTGTGCGGCCCTCTCTCCCAATGCTAATGCAGAGGAAGCAGAAAGTAGAGGGTGCTGAGGATTGCTAGCCGGCAAGGCTACCTAGCCTGTGCGGCCCTCTCTCCCTATGCTAATGCAGAGGCAGCAGAAAGTAGAGGACACTTAGGATTGCTAGTTGGCAAGGCTACCTAGCGTTAGCTACCGTCTGCGGCACTCTCATCATCTCTCATCATCTCTCATCATCTCTCATCATCTCTCATCATCTCTCATCGTCATCTCTCATCGTCATCTCTCATCATCTCTCATCATCTCTCATCATCTCTCATCATCTCTCATCATCTCTCATCATCTCTCCCTATGCTAATGCAGAGGCAGCAGAAAGTAGAGGACGCTGAGAATTGCTAGCCTGTGCGGCCCTCTCTCCCTATGCTAATGCAGAAAGTAGAAGGTGCTGAGCATTGCTAGCCGGCTAGGCTAGGTAGCCTGTGCGAACCTCTCTCCCTATCCTAATGCATAGGCAGCAGAAAGTAGAGGATGCTGAGGATTGCTAGCCTGTGCAGCCTTCTCTCCCTATGCTAATGCAGAGGCAGCAGAAATTAGAGGACGCTGAGGATTGCTAGCTGGCAAGGCTACCTAGCCTGAGCGACCCTCATCATCTCTCATCATCTCTCATCATGTCTCATCATGTCTCATCATGTCTCATCATGTCTCATCATGTCTCATCATGTCTCATCATGTCTCATCATGTCTCATCATGTCTCATCATCTCTCATCATCTCTCATCATCTCTCATCATCTCTCATCATCTCTCATCATCTCTCATCATCTCTCATCATCTCTCATCATCTATCTCTTTCCCTATGCTAATGCAGAGGCAGCAGAAGGTAGAGGACGCTGAGAATTGCTAGCCTGTGCGGCCCTCTCTCCCTATGCTAATGCAGAGGAAGCAGAAAGTAGAGGGTTCTGAGGATTGCTAGCCGGCAAGGCTACCTAGCCTGTGCGGCCCTCTCTCCCTATGCTAATGCAGAGGCAGCAGAAAGTGGAGGACGCTTAGGATTGCTAGCTGGCAAGGCTACCTAGCGTTAGCTACCCTCTGCGGCACTCTCTCATCATCTCTCATCATCTCTCATCATCTCTCATCATCTCTCATCATCTCTCATCATCTCTCATCATCTCTCATCATCTCTCATCATCTCTCATCATCTCTCATCATCTCTCATCATCTCTCATCATCTCTCATCATCTCTCATCATCTCTCATCATCTCTCATCATCTCTCATCATCTCTCATCATCATCTCTCATCTCTCTCCCTATGCTAATGCAGAGGCAGCAGAAAGTAGAGGACGCTGAGAATTGCTAGCCTGTGCGGCCCTCTCTCCCTATGCTAATGCAGAAAGTAGAAGGTGCTGAGCATTGCTAGCCGGCAAGGCTAGCTAGCCTGTGCGAACCTCTCTCCCTATGCTAATGCAGGGGTAGCAGAAAGTAGAGGATGCTGAGGATTGCTAGCCTGTGCGGCCCTCTCTCCCTATGCTAATGCAGAGGCAGCAGAAATTAGAGGACGCTGAGGATTGCTAGCTGGCAAGGCTACCTAGCCTGAGTGACCCTCTGCGGCTCTCTCATCTCTCATCCCTCATCCCTCATCCCTCATCCCTCATCCCTCATCCCTCATCCCTCATCCCTCATCCCTCATCCCTCATCCCTCATCTCTCATCTCTCATCTCTCATCTCTCATCTCTCATCTCTCATCTCTCATCTCTCTCCCTATGCTAATGCAGAGGCAGCAGAAAGTAGAGGACGCTGAGAATTGCTAGCTGGCAAGGCTACCTAGCCTGAGCGACCCTCTGCGGCTCTCTCATCTCTCATCATCTCTCATCTCATCTCTCATCTCTCATCTCTCATCTCTCATCTCTCATCTCTCATCTCTCATCTCTCATCTCTCATCTCTCATCTCTCATCTCTCATCTCTCATCTCTCATCTCTCATCTCTCATCTCTCATCTCTCATCTCTCATCTCTCATCTCTCATCTCTCATCTCTCATCTCTCATCTCTCATCTCTCATCTCTCATCTCTCATCTCTCATCTCTCATCTCTCATCTCTCATCTCTCATCTCTCATCTCTCTCCCTATGCTAATGCAGAGGCAGCAGAAAGTAGAGGACGCTGAGAATTGCAAGCCTGTGCGGCCCTCTCTCCCTATGCTAATGCAGAAAGTAGAAGGTGCTGAGCATTGCTAGCCGGCAAGGCTAGGTAGCCTGTGCGAACCTCTCTCCCTATGCTAATGCATAGGCAGCAGAAAGTAGAGGATGCTGAGGATTGCTAGCCTGTGCGGCCCTCTCTCCCTATGCTAATGCAGAGGAAGCAGAAAGTAGAGGGTGCTGAGGATTGCTAGCCTGTGCGGCCCTCTCTCCCAATGCTAATGCAGAGGAAGCAGAAAGTAGAGGGTGCTGAGGATTGCTAGCCGGCAAGGCTACCTAGCCTGTGCGGCCCTCTCTCCCTATGCTAATGCAGAGGCAGCAGAAAGTAGAGGACACTTAGGATTGCTAGTTGGCAAGGCTACCTAGCGTTAGCTACCGTCTGCGGCTCTCTCATCATCTCTCATCATCTCTCATCATCTCTCATCATCTCTCATCATCTCTCATCATCTCTCATCATCTCTCATCGTCATCTCTCATCGTCATCTCTCATCGTCATCTCTCATCGTCATCTCTCATCATATCTCATCATCTCTCATCATCTCTCATCATCTCTCCCTATGCTAATGCAGAGGCAGCAGAAAGTAGAGGACGCTGAGAATTGCTAGCCTGTGCGGCCCTCTCTCCCTATGCTAATGCAGAAAGTAGAAGGTGCTGAGCATTGCTAGCCGGCTAGGCTAGGTAGCCTGTGCGAACCTCTCTCCCTATCCTAATGCATAGGCAGCAGAAAGTAGAGGATGCTGAGGATTGCTAGCCTGTGCGGCCTTCTCTCCCTATGCTAATGCAGAGGCAGCAGAAATTAGAGGACGCTGAGGATTGCTAGCTGGCAAGGCTACCTAGCCTGAGCGACCCTCATCATCTCTCATCATCTCTCATCATCTCTCATCATCTCTCATCATCTCTCATCATCTCTCATCATCTCTCATCATCTCTCATCATCTCTCATCATCTCTCATCATCTCTCATCATCTCTCATCATCTCTCATCATCTCTCATCATCTCTCATCATCTCTCATCATCTCTCATCATCTCTCATCATCTCTCATCATCTCTCATCATCTCTCATCATCTCTCATCATCTCTCATCAATCTCTTTCCCTATGCTAATGCAGAGGCAGCAGAAGGTAGAGGACGCTGAGAATTGCTAGCCTGTGCGGCCCTCTCTCCCTATGCTAATGCAGAGGAAGCAGAAAGTAGAGGGTTCTGAGGATTGCTAGACGGCAAGGCTACCTAGCCTGTGCGGCCCTCTCTCCCTATGCTAATGCAGAGGCAGCAGAAATTAGAGGACGCTTAGGATTGCTAGCTGGCAAGGCTACCAAGCGTTAGCTACCCTCTGCGGCTCTCTCATCATCTCTCATCATCTCTCATCATCTCTCATCATCTCTCATCATCTCTCATCATCTCTCATCATCTCTCATCATCTCTCATCATCTCTCATCATCTCTCATCATCTCTCATCATCTCTCATCATCTCTCATCATCTCTCATCATCTCTCATCATCTCTCATCATCTCATCTCTCTCCCTATGCTAATGCAGAGGCAGCAGAAAGTAGAGGACGCTGAGAACTGCTAGCCTGTGCGGCCCTCTCTCCCTATGCTAATGCAGAAAGTAGAAGGTGCTGAGCATTGCTAGCCGGCAAGCCTAGCTAGCCTGTGCGAACCTCTCTCCCTATGCTAATGCAGGGGCAGCAGAAAGTAGAGGATGCTGAGGATTGCTAGCCTGTGCGGCCCTCTCTCCCTATGCTAATGCAGAGGAAGCAGAAAGTAGAGGGTGCTGAGGATTGCTAGCCTGTGCGGCCCTCTCTCCCTATGCTAATGCAGAGGCAGCAGAAAGTAGAGGGTTCTGAGGATTGCTAGCCGGCAAGGCTACCTAGCCTGTGTGGCCCTCTCTCCCTATGCTAATGCAGAGGAAGCAGAAAGTAGAGGGTTCTGAGGATTGCTAGCCGGCAAGGCTACCTAGCCTGGGCGGCCCTCTCTCCCTATGCTAATGCAGAGGCAGCAGAAAGTAGAGGACGCTTAGGATTGCTAGTTGGCAAGACTACCTAGCGTTAGCTACCCTCTGCGGCACTCTCTCATCTCTCATCTCTCATCTCTCATCTCTCATCTCTCATCTCTCATCTCTCATCTCTCATCTCTCATCTCTCATCTCTCATCTCTCATCTCTCATCTCTCATCTCTCATCTCTCATCTCTCATCTCTCATCTCTCATCTCTCATCTCTCATCTCTCATCTCTCATCTCTCATCTCTCATCTCTCATCTCTCATCTCTCATCTCTCATCTCTCATCTCTCCCTATGCTAATGCAGAGGCAGCAGAAAGTAGAGGACGCTGAGAATTGCTAGCCTGTGCGGCCCTCTCTCCCTATGCTAATGCAGAGGCAGGAGAAAGTAGAGGACGCTTAGGATAACTAGCTGGCAAGGCTACCAAGCGTTAGCTACCCTCTGCGGCACTCTCTCATCATCTCTCATCATCTCTCATCATCTCTCATCATCTCTCATCATCATCTCTCATCATCATCTCTCATCATCATCTCTCATCATCATCTCTCATCATCATCTCTCATCATCATCTCTCATCATCATCTCTCATCATCATCTCTCATCATCATCTCTCATCATCTCTCATCATCTCTCATCTCTCTCCCTATGCTAATGCAGAGGCAGCAGAAAGTAGAGGACGCTGAGAATTGCTAGCCTGTGCGGCCCTCTCTCCTTATGCTAATGCAGAAAGTAGAAGGTGCTGAGCATTGCTAGCCGGCAAGGCTAGCTAGCCTGTGCGAACCTCTCTCCCTATGCTAATGCAGGGGCAGCAGAAAGTACAGGATGCTGAGGATTGCTAGCCTGTGCGGCCCTCTCTCCCTATGTTAATGCAGAGGAAGCAGAAAGTAGAGGGTGCTGAGGATTGCTAGCTTGTGCGGCCCTCTCTCCCTATGCTAATGCAGAGGAAGCAGAAAGTAGAGGGTTCTGAGGATTGTTAGCCGGCAAGGCTACCTAGCCTGTGCGGCCCTCTCTCCCTATGCTAATGCAGAGGCAGCAGAAAGTAGAGGACGCTTAGGATTGCTAGCTGGCAAGGCTACCTAGCGTTAGCTACCCTCTGCGGCACTTCCTCATCTCTCCTCATCTCTCCTCATCTCTCCTCATCTCTCCTCATCTCTCCTCATCTCTCCTCATCTCTCCTCATCTCTCCTCATCTCTCCTCATCTCTCCTCATCTCTCCTCATCTCTCCTCATCTCTCCTCATCTCTCCTCATCTCTCCTCATCTCTCCTCATCTCTCCTCATCTCTCCTCATCTCTCCCCCTATGCTAATGCAGAGGCAGCAGAAATTAGAGGACGCTGAGAATTGCTAGCCTGTGCGGCCCTCTCTCCCTATGCTAATGCAGAAAGTAGAAGGTGCTGAGCATTGCTAGCCTAGTAAGGCTAGCTAGCCTGTGCGAACCTCTCTCCCTATGCTAATGCAGAGGCAGCAGAAAGTAGAAGATGCTGAGGATTGCTAGCCTGTGCGGCCTTCTCTCCCTTGCTAATGCAGAGGAATCAGAAAGTAGAGGGTGCTGAGGATTGTTAGCCTGTGCGGCTCTCTCTCCCTATGCTAATGCAGAGGCAGCAGAAATTAGAGGACGCTGAGAATTGCTAGCTGGCAAGGCTACCTAGCCTGAACGACCCTCTGTGGCTCTCTCATCTCTCATCTCTCATCTCTCATCTCTCATCTCTCATCTCTCATCTCTCATCTCTCATCTCTCATCTCTCATCTCTCATCTCTCATCTCTCATCTCTCATCTCTCATCTCTCATCTCTCATCTCTCATCTCTCATCTCTCATCTCTCATCTCTCATCTCTCATCCCTCATCCCTCATCCCTCATCCCTCATCATCTCTCATCTCTCATCTCTCCCTATGCTAATGCAGAGGCAGCAGAAAGTAGAGGACGCTGAGAATTGCTAGCCTGTGCGGCCCTCTCTCCCTATGCTAATGCAGAGGCAGGAGAAAGTAGAGGACGCTTAGGATAACTAGCTGGCAAGGCTACCAAGCGTTAGCTACCCTCTGCGGCACTCTCTCATCATCTCTCATCATCTCTCATCATCTCTCATCATCTCTCATCATCATCATCTCTCATCATCATCTCTCATCATCATCTCTCATCATCATCTCTCATCATCATCTCTCATCATCATCTCTCATCATCTCTCATCATCTCTCATCTCTCTCCCTATGCTAATGCAGAGGCAGCAGAAAGTAGAGGACGCTGAGAATTGCTAGCCTGTGCGGCCCTCTCTCCTTATGCTAATGCAGAAAGTAGAAGGTGCTGAGCATTGCTAGCCGGCAAGGCTAGCTAGCCTGTGCGAACCTCTCTCCCTATGCTAATGCAGGGGCAGCAGAAAGTACAGGATGCTGAGGATTGCTAGCCTGTGCGGCCCTCTCTCCCTATGTTAATGCAGAGGAAGCAGAAAGTAGAGGGTGCTGAGGATTGCTAGCTTGTGCGGCCCTCTCTCCCTATGCTAATGCAGAGGAAGCAGAAAGTAGAGGGTTCTGAGGATTGCTAGCCGGCAAGGCTACCTAGCCTGTGCGGCCCTCTCTCCCTATGCTAATGCAGAGGCAGCAGAAAGTAGAGGACGCTTAGGATTGCTAGCTGGCAAGCCTACCTAGCGTTAGCTACCCTCTGCGGCACTTCCTCATCTCTCCTCATCTCTCCTCATCTCTCCTCATCTCTCCTCATCTCTCCTCATCTCTCCTCATCTCTCCTCATCTCTCCTCATCTCTCCTCATCTCTCCTCCTCATCTCTCCTCATCTCTCCTCATCTCTCCTCATCTCTCCTCATCTCTCCTCATCTCTCATCTCTCCTCATCTCTCCTCATCTCTCCCCCTATGCTAATGCAGAGGCAGCAGAAATTAGAGGACGCTGAGAATTGCTAGCCTGTGCGGCCCTCTCTCCCTATGCTAATGCAGAAAGTAGAAGGTGCTGAGCATTGCTAGCCTAGCAAGGCTAGCTAGCCTGTGCGAACCTCTCTCCCTATGCTAATGCAGAGGCAGCAGAAAGTAGAAGATGCTGAGGATTGCTAGCCTGTGCGGCCTTCTCTCCCTATGCTAATGCAGAGGAATCAGAAAGTAGAGGGTGCTGAGGATTGTTAGCCTGTGCGGCTCTCTCTCCCTATGCTAATGCAGAGGCAGCAGAAATTAGAGGACGCTGAGAATTGCTAGCTGGCAAGGCTACCTAGCCTGAACGACCCTCTGTGGCTCTCTCATCTCTCATCTCTCATCTCTCATCTCTCATCTCTCATCTCTCATCTCTCATCTCTCATCTCTCATCTCTCATCTCTCATCTCTCATCTCTCATCATCTCTCATCTCTCATCTCTCATCTCATCATCTCTCATCTCTCATCATCTCTCATCATCTCTCATCATCTCTCATCATCTCTCATCATCTCTCATCATCTCTCATCATCTCTCATCTCTCATCATCTCTCATCTCTCTCCCTATGCTAATGCAGAGGCAGCAGAAAGTAGAGGACGCTGAGAATTGCTAGCCTGTGCGGCCCTCTCTCCCTATGCTAATGCAGAAAGTAGAAGGTGCTGAGCATTGCTAGCCGGCAAGGCTAGCTAGCCTGTGCGAAGCTCTCTCCCTATGCTAATGCAGGGGCAGCAGAAAGTACAGGATGCTGAGGATTGCTAGCCTGTGCGGCCCTCTCTCCCTATGCTAATGCAGAGGAAGCAGAAAGTAGAGGGTGCTGAGGATTGCTAGCTTGTGCGGCCCTCTCTCCCTATGCTAATGCAGAGGAAGCAGAAAGTAGAGGGTGCTGAGGATTGCTAGCCGGCAAGGCTACCTAGCCTGTGCGGCCCTCTCTCCCTATGCTAATGCAGAGGCAGCAGAAAGTAGAGGACGCTTAGGATTGCTAGCTGGCAAGGCTACCTAGCGTTAGCTACCCTCTGCGGCACTCCCTCATCTCTCCTCATCTCTCCTCATCTCTCCTCATCTCTCCTCATCTCTCCTCATCTCTCCTCATCTCTCCTCATCTCTCCTCATCTCTCCTCATCTCTCCTCATCTCTCCTCATCTCTCCTCATCTCTCCTCATCTCTCCTCATCTCTCCTCATCTCTCCTCATCTCTCCTCATCTCTCCTCATCTCTCCTCATCTCTCTCCCTATGCTAATGCAGAGGCAGCAGAAATTAGAGGACGCTGAGAATTGCTAGCCTGTGCGGCCCTCTCTCCCTATGCTAATGCAGAAAGTAGAAGGTGCTGAGCATTGCTAGCCTAGCAAGGCTAGCTAGCCTGTGCGAACCTCTCTCCCTATGCTAATGCAGAGGCAGCAGAAAGTAGAAGATGCTGAGGATTGCTAGCCTGTGCGGCCTTCTCTCCCTATGCTAATGCAGAGGAATCAGAAAGTAGAGGGTGCTGAGGATTGTTAGCCTGTGCGGCTCTCTCTCCCTATGCTAATGCAGAGGCAGCAGAAATTAGAGGACGCTGAGAATTGCTAGCTGGCAAGGCTACCTAGCCTGAACGACCCTCTGTGGCTCTCTCATCTCTCATCTCTCATCTCTCATCTCTCATCTCTCATCTCTCATCTCTCATCTCTCATCTCTCATCTCTCATCTCTCATCTCTCATCTCTCATCTCTCATCTCTCATCTCTCATCTCTCATCTCTCATCTCTCATCTCTCATCTCTCATCTCTCATCTCTCATCTCTCATCTCTCATCTCTCATCTCTCATCTCTCATCTCTCATCTCTCATCTCTCATCTCTCTCCCTATGCTAATGCAGAGGCAGCAGAAAGTAGAGGACGCTGAGAATTGCTAGCCTGTGCAGCCCTCTCTCCCTATGCTAATGCAGAAAGTAGAAGGTGCTGAGCATTGCTAGCCGGCAAGGCTAGCTAGCCTGTGCAAACCTCTCTCCCTATGCTAATGCAGAGGCAGCAGAAAGTAGAGGATGCTGAGGATTGCTAGCCTGTGCGGCCTTCTCTACCTATGCTAATGCAGAGGAAGCAGAAAGTAGAGGACGCTGAGAATTGATAGCCTGTGCGGCCTTCTCTCCCTATGCTAATGCAGAGGCAGCAGAAAGTAGAGGACGCTGAGAATTGCTAGCCTGTGCGGCCCTCTCTCCCTATGCTAATGCAGAAAGTAGAAGGTGCTGAGCATTGCTAGCCGGCAAGGCTAGCTAGCCTGTGCGAACCTCGCTCCCTATTCTAATGCAGAGGCAGCAGAAAGTAGAGGACGCTTAGGATTGCTAGCTGGCAAGGCTACCTAGCGTTAGCTACCTTCTGCAGCACTCTCTCATCTCTCATCTCTCATCTCTCATCTCTCATCTCTCATCTCTCATCTCTCATCTCTCATCTCTCATCTCTCATCTCCTCTCATCTCTCATCTCCTCTCATCTCCTCTCATCTCATCTCCTCTCATCTCTCATCTCCTCTCATCTCTCATCTCCTCTCATCTCTCATCTCTCCCTATGCTAATGCAGAGGCAGCAGAAAGTAGAGGACGCTGAGAATTGCTAGCCTGTGCGGCCCTCTCTCCCTATGCTAATGCAGAGGCAGGAGAAAGTAGAGGACGCTTAGGATAACTAGCTGGCAAGGCTACCAAGCGTTAGCTACCCTCTGTGGCACTCTCTCATCACCTCTCATCACCTCTCATCACCTCTCATCACCTCTCATCACCTCTCATCACCTCTCATCACCTCTCATCACCTCTCATCACCTCTCATCACCTCTCATCATCATCTCTCATCATCTCTCATCATCATCTCTCATCATCATCTCTCATCATCATCTCTCATCATCATCTCTCATCATCTCTCATCTCTCTCCCTATGCTAATGCAGAGGCAGCAGAAAGTAGAGGACGCTGAGAATTGCTAGCCTGTGCGGCCCTCTCTCCCTATGCTAATGCAGAAAGTAGAAGGTGCTGAGCATTGCTAGCCGGCAAGGCTAGCTAGCCTGTGCGAACCTCTCTCCCTATGCTAATGCAGGGGCAGCAGAAAGTACAGGATGCTGAGGATTGCTAGCCTGTGCGGCCCTCTCTCCCTATGCTAATGCAGAGGAAGCAGAAAGTAGAGGGTGCTGAGGATTGCTAGCTTGTGCGGCCCTCTCTCCCTATGCTAATGCAGAGGAAGCAGAAAGTAGAGGGTTCTGAGGATTGCTAGCCGGCAAGGCTACCTAGCCTGTGCGGCCCTCTCTCCCTATGCTAATGCAGAGGCAGCAGAAAGTAGAGGACGCTTAGGATTGCTAGCTGGCAAGGCGACCTAGCGTTAGCTACCCTCTGCGGCACTCCCTCATCTCTCCTCATCTCTCCTCATCTCTCCTCATCTCTCCTCATCTCTCCTCATCTCTCCTCATCTCTCCTCATCTCTCCTCATCTCTCCTCATCTCTCCTCATCTCTCCTCATCTCTCCTCATCTCTCCTCATCTCTCCTCATCTCTCCTCATCTCTCCTCATCTCTCCTCATCTCTCCTCATCTCTCCTCATCTCTCCTCATCTCTCCTCATCTCTCCTCATCTCTCTCCCTATGCTAATGCAGAGGCAGCAGAAATTAGAGGACGCTGAGAATTGCTAGCCTGTGCGGCCCTCTCTCCCTATGCTAATGCAGAAAGTAGAAGGTGCTGAGCATTGCTAGCCTAGCAAGGCTAGCTAGCCTGTGCGAACCTCTCTCCCTATGCTAATGCAGAGGCAGCAGAAAGTAGAAGATGCTGAGGATTTCTAGCCTGTGCGGCCTTCTCTCCCTATGCTAATGCAGAGGAATCAGAAAGTAGAGGGTGCTGAGGATAGTTAGCCTGTGCGGCTCTCTCTCCCTATGCTAATGCAGAGGCAGCAGAAAGTAGAGGATGCTGAGAATTGCTAGCTGGCAAGGCTACCTAGCCTGAACGACCCTCTGTGGCTCTCTCATCTCTCATCTCTCATCTCTCATCTCTCATCTCTCATCTCTCATCTCTCATCTCTCATCTCTCATCTCTCATCTCTCATCTCTCATCTCTCATCTCTCATCTCTCATCTCTCATCTCTCATCTCTCATCTCTCATCTCTCATCTCTCATCTCTCCTCTCTCCTCTCTCCTCTCTCCTCTCTCCTCTCTCCTCTCTCCTCTCTCCTCTCTCCTCATCTCCTCTCTCCTCATCTCCTCTCTCCTCATCTCCTCTCTCCTCATCTCCTCTCTCCTCATCTCCTCTCTCCTCATCTCCTCTCTCCTCATCTCCTCTCTCCTCATCTCCTCTCTCCTCATCTCCTCTCTCCTCATCTCCTCTCTCATCATCTCCTCTCTCATCATCTCCTCTCTCATCATCTCCTCTCTCATCATCTCCTCTCTCATCATCTCCTCTCTCATCATCTCCTCTCTCATCATCTCCTCTCTCATCATTCTCCTCTCTCATTCATCTCCTCTCTCATCTATCTCCTCTCTCATCATCTCCTCTCTCATCTCTCATCTCCTCTCTCCCTATGCTAATGCAGAGGCAGCAGAAAGTAGAGGACGCTGAGAATTGCTAGCCTGTGCGGCCCTCTCTCCCTATGCTAATGCAGAAAGTAGAAGGTGCTGAGCATTGCTAGCCGGCAAGGCTAGCTAGCCTGTGCGGCCCTCTCTCCCTATGCTAATGCAGAGGAAGCAGAAAGTAGAGGGTTCTGAGGATTGCTAGCCTGTGCGGCCCTCTCTCCCTATGCTAATGCAGAAAGTAGAAGGTGCTGAGCATTGCTAGCCGGCAAGGCTAGCTAGCCTGTGCGGCCCTCTCTCCCTATGCTAATGCAGAGGAAGCAGAAAGTAGAGGGTTCTGAGGATTGCTAGCCGGCAAGGCTACCTAGCCTGTGCGGCTCGCTCTCCCTATGCTAATGCAGAGGCAGCAGAAATTAGAGGACGCTGAGGATTGCTAGCTGGCAAGGCTACCTAGCTTGAGCGACCCTCTGCGGCTCTCTCATCTCTCATCATCTCTCATCTCTCATCTCTCATCTCTCATCTCTCATCTCTCATCTCTCATCTCTCATCTCTCATCTCTCATCTCTCATCTCTCATCTCTCATCTCTCATCTCTCATCTCTCATCTCTCATCTCTCATCTCTCATCTCTCATCTCTCATCTCTCATCTCTCATCTCTCATCTCTCATCTCTCATCTCTCTCCCTATGCTAATGCAGAGGCAGCAGAAAGTAGAGGACGCTGAGAATTGCTAGCCTTTGCGGCCCTCTCTCCCTATGCTAATGCAGAAAGTAGAAGGTGCTGAGCATTGCTAGCCGGCATGGCTAGGTAGCCTGTGCGAACATCTCAACCTATGCTAATGCAGAGGCAGCAGAAAGTAGAGGATGCTGAGGATTGCTAGCCTGTGCGGCCTTCTCTCCCTATGCTAATGCAGAGGCAGCAGAAATTAGAGGACGCTGAGGATTGCTAGCTGGCAAGGCTACCTAGCCTGAGCGACCCTCTGCGGCTCTCTCATCATCTCTCCTCATCTCTCCTCATCTCTCCTCATCTCTCATCTCTCATCTCTCAATCTCTCATCTCTCATCTCTCATCTCTCATCTCTCATCTCTCATCTCTCATCTCTCATCTCTCATCTCTCATCTCTCTCCCTATGCTAATGCAGAGGCAGCAGAAAGTAGAGGACGCTGAGAATTGCTAGCCTGTGCGGCCCTCTCTCCCTATGCTAATGCAGAAAGTAGAAGGTGCTGAGCATTGCTAGCCGGCAAGGCTAGCTAGCCTGTGCGAACCTCTCTCCCTATGCTAATGCAGAGGCAGCAGAAAGTAGAGGGTTCTGAGGATTGCTAGCAAGGCTACCTAGGCTCAGCAGAAAGTAGAGGACGCTTAGGATTGCTAGATGGCAAGGCTACCAAGCGTTAGCTACCCTCTGCGGCACTCTCTCATCATCTCTCATCATCTCTCATCATCTCTCATCATCTCATCATCTCTCATCATCTCTCATCATCTCTCATCATCTCTCATCATCTCTCATCATCTCTCATCATCTCTCATCATCTCTCATCATCTCTCATCATCTCTCATCATCTCTCATCATCTCTCATCATCTCTCATCATCTCATCATCCTCATCTCCTCTCATCTCTCCCCTATGCTAATGCTGAGGCAGCAGAAGTAGAGGACGCTGAGAATTGCTAGCCTGTGCGGCCCTCTCTCCCTATGCTAATGCAAGAAAGTAGAAGGTGCTGAGCATTGCTAGCCGGCAAGGCTAGCTAGCCTGTGCGAACCTCTCTCCCTATGCTAATGCAGGGGCAGCAGAAAGTAGAGGATGCTGAGGATTGCTAGCCTGTGCGGCCCCTCTCTCCCTATGCTAATGCAGAGGAAGCAGAAAGTAGAGGGTGCTGAGGATTGCTAGCCTGTGCGGCCCTCTCTCCCTATGCTAATGCAGAGGAAGCAGAAAGTAGAGGGTTCTGAGGATTGCTAGCCGGCAAGGCTACCTAGCCTGTGCGGCCCTCTCTCCCTATGCTAATGCAGAGGAAGCAGAAAGTAGAGGGTTCTGAGGATTGCTAGCCGGCAAGGCTACCTAGCCTGTGCGGCCCCTCTCTCCTATGCTAATGCAGAGGCAGCAGAAAGTAGAGGACGCTTAGGATTGCTAGTTGGCAAGGCTACCTAGCGTTAGCTACCCTCTGCGGCACTCTCTCATCTCTCATCTCTCATCTCTCATCTCTCATCTCTCATCTCTCATCTCTCTCATATCTCTCATATCTCTCATCATCTCTCATCATCTCTCATCATCTCTCATCTCTCACATCTCTCATCATCTCTCATCATTCTCATCATCTCTCATCATCTTCTCATCTCTCATCATCTCTCATCATCTCTCATCATCTCTCATCACTCTCATCATCCTCATCAATCTCTCATCATCTCTCATCATCTCTCATCTCTCTCCCTATGCTAATGCAGAGGCAGCAGAAAGTAGAGGACGCTGAGAATTGCTAGCCTGTGCGGCCCTCTCTCCCTATGCTAATGCAGAAAGTAGAAGGTGCTGAGCATTGCTAGCGGCAAGGCTAAGCTAGCCTGTGCGAACCTCTCTCCCTATGCTAATGCAGAGGCAGCAGAAAGTAGAGGACGCTTAGGATTGCTAGCTGGCAAGGCTACCTAGCGTTAGCTACCTTCTGCAGCTCTCTCATCTCTCATCAATCTCTCATCAATCTCTCATCAATCTCTCATCAATCTCTCATCAATCTCTCATCAATCTCTCATCAATCTCTCATCAATCTCTCATCAATCTCTCATCATCTCTCATCAATCTCTCATCTCTCTCTCCCTATGCTAATGCAGAGGCAGCAGAAAGTAGAGGACGCTGAGAATTGCTAGCCTGTGCGGCCCTCTCTCCCTATGCTAATGCAGAAAGTAGAAGGTGCTGAGCATTGCTAGCTGCAGGCTAGGTAGCCTGTGCGAACCTCTCTCCCTATGCTAATGCAGAGGCAGCAGAAAGTAGAGGATGCTGAGGATTGCTAGCCTGTGCGGCCTTCTCTCCCTATGCTAATGCAGAGGCAGCAGAAATTAGAGGATGCTGAGAATTGCTAGCTGGCAAGGCTACCTAGCCTGAGCGACCCTCTGCATCTCTCATCTCTCATCTCTCATCTCTCATCTCTCATCTCTCATCTCTCATCTCTCATCTCTCATCTCTCATCATCTCTCATCTCTCATCATCTCTCATCTCTCATCTCTCAATCTCTTCATCTCTCATCTCTCATCTCTCATCTCTCATCTCTCAATCTCTCATCTCTCATCTCTCATCTCTCATCTCTCATCTCTCATCTCTCATCTCTCATCTCTCATCTCTCATCTCTCATCTCTCATCTCTCATCTCTCATCTCTCATCTCTCATCTCTCATCTCTCATCTCTCATCTCTCATCTCTCATCTCTCATCTCTCATCTCTCCCTATGCTAATGCAGAGGAAGCAGAAAGTAGAGGACGCTGAGAATTGCTAGCCTGTGCGGCCCTCTCTCTCTATGCTAATGCAGAGGCAGCAGAAAGTAGAGGACGCTTAGGATTGCTAGCTGGCAAGGCTACCTAGCGTTAGCTACCCTCTGCGGCACTCTCTCATCATCTCTCATCATCTCTCATCATCTCTCATCATCTCTCATCATCATCTCTCATCATCTCTCATCATCTCTCATCAATCTCTCATCATCTCTCATCATCTCTCATCATTCTCTCATCATCTCTCATCATCTCTCATCTCTCTCCCTATGCTAATGCCAGAGGAAGCAGAAAGTAGAGGACGCTGAGAATTGCTAGCCTGTGCGGCCCTCTCTCCCTATGCTAATGCAGAAAGTAGAAGGTGCTGAGCATTGCTAGCTGGCAAGGCAAGCTAGCCTCTGCGAACCTCTCTCCCTATGCTAATGCAGGGGCAGCAGAAAGTAGAGGATGCTGAGGATTGCTAGCCTGTGCGGCCCTCTCTACCTATGCTAATGCAGAGGAGGCAGAAAGTAGAGGGTGCTGAGGATTACTAGCCTGTGCGGCCCTCTCTCCCTATGCTAATGCAGAGGAAGCAGAAAGTAGAGGGTTCTGAGGATTGCTAGCCGGCAAGGCTACCTAGCCTGTGCGGCCCTCTCTCCCTATGCTAATGCAGAGGCAGCAAAAAGTAGAGGACGGTTAGGATTGCTAGCTGGCAAGGCTACCTAGCGTTAGCTACCTTCTGCAGCACTCTCTCATCTCTCATCTCTCATCTCTCATCTCTCATCTCTCATCTCTCATCTCTCATCTCTCATCTCTCATCTCTCATCTCTCATCTCTCATCTCTCATCTCTCATCTCTCATCTCTCATCTCTCATCTCTCATCTCTCATCATCTCTCATCTCTCATCTCTCATCTCTCATCATCTCTCATCTCTCATCTCTCATCTCTCATCATCTCTCATCTCTCATCTCTCATCTCTCATCTCTCATCATCTCTCATCTCCTCTCTCCCTATGCTAATGCAGAGGCAGCAGAAAGTAGAGGACGCTTAGAATTGCTAGCCTGTGCGGCCCTCTCTCCCTATGCTAATGCAGAAAGTAGAAGGTGCTGAGCATTGCTAGCCTAGCAAGGCTAGCTAGCCTGTGCGAACCTCTCTCCCTATGCTAATGCAGAGGCAGCAGAAAGTAGAGGATGCTGAGGATTGCTAGCCTGTGCGGCCTTCTCTCCCTATGCTAATGCAGAGGAAGCAGAAAGTAGAGGGTGCTGAGGATTGTTAGCCTGTGCGGCTCTCTCTCCCTATGCTAATGCAGAGGCAGCAGAAATTAGAGGACGCTGAGGATTGCTAGCTGGCAAGGCTAACTAGCCTGAGCGACCCTCTGCGGCTCTTTCATCTCTCCTCATCTCTCCTCATCTCTCCTCATCTCTCCTCATCTCTCCTCATCTCTCCTCATCTCTCCTCATCTCTCCTCATCTCTCCTCATCTCTCCTCATCTCTCCTCATCTCTCCTCATCTCTCCTCATCTCTCCTCATCTCTCCTCATCTCTCCTCATCTCTCCTCATCTCTCCTCATCTCTCCTCATCTCTCCTCATCTCTCCTCATCTCTCCTCATCTCTCCTCATCTCTCCTCATCTCTCCTCATCTCTCCTCATCTCTCCTCTCTCCTCTCTCCTCTCTCATCATCATCTCTCTCCCTATGCTAATGCAGAGGCAGCAGAAAGTAGAGGACGCTGAGAATTGTTATCCTGTGCGGCCCTCTCTCCCTGTGCTAATGCAGAAAGTAGAAGGTGCTGAGCATTGCTAGCCGGCAAGGCTCGCTAGCCTGTGCGAACCTCTCTCCCTATGCTAATGCAGAGGCAGCAGAAAGTAGAGGACGGTTAGGATTGCTAGCTGGCAAGGCTACCTAGCGTTAGCTACCTTCTGCAGCACTCTCTCATCTCTCATCTCTCATCTCTCATCTCTCATCTCTCATCTCTCATCTCTCATCTCTCATCTCTCATCTCTCATCTCTCATCTCTCATCTCTCATCTCTCATCTCTCATCTCTCATCTCTCATCTCTCATCTCTCATCTCTCATCTCTCATCTCTCATCTCTCATCTCTCATCTCTCATCTCTCATCTCTCATCTCTCATCTCTCATCTCTCATCTCTCATCTCTCATCTCTCATCTCTCATCTCTCATCATCTCTCATCTCCTCTCTCCCTATGCTAATGCAGAGGCAGCAGAAAGTAGAGGACGCTTAGAATTGCTAGCCTGTGCGGCCCTCTCTCCCTATGCTAATGCAGAAAGTAGAAGGTGCTGAGCATTGCTAGCCTAGCAAGGCTAGCTAGCCTGTGCGAACCTCTCTCCCTATGCTAATGCAGAGGCAGCAGAAAGTAGAGGATGCTGAGGATTGCTAGCCTGTGCGGCCTTCTCTCCCTATGCTAATGCAGAGGAAGCAGAAAGTAGAGGGTGCTGAGGATGTTAGCCTGTGCGGGCTCTCTCTCCCTATGCTAATGCAGAGGCAGCAGAAATTAGAGGACGCTGAGGATTGCTAGCTGGCAAGGCTAACTAGCCTGAGCGACCCTCTGCGGCTCTTTCATCTCTCCTCACTTCCTCATCTCTCCTCATCTCTCCTCATCTCTCCTCATCTCTCCTCATCTCTCCTCATCTCTCCTCATCTCTCCCCTCATCTCTCCTCATCTCTCCTCATCTCTCCTCATCTCTCCTCATCTCTCTCATCTCTCTCATCTCTTCCTCATCTCTCCTCATCCTCCTCATCTCTCCTCATCTCTCCTCATCTCTCCTCATCTCTCCCATCTCCTCATCTCTCCTCATCTCCCTCTCTCCTCATCTCTCCTCATCTCTCCTCATCTCTCCTCTCTCCTCTCCTCTCTCATCATCATCTCTCTCCCTATGCTAATGCAGAGGCAGCAGAAAGTAGAGGACGCTGAGAATTGTTATCCTGTGCGGCCCTCTCTCCCTGTGCTAATGCAGAAAGTAGAAGGTGCTGAGCATTGCTAGCCGGCAAGGCTAGCTAGCCTGTGCAAACTTCTCTCCCTATGCTAATGCAGAGGCAGCAGAAAGTAGAGGACGCTTAGGATTGCTAGCTGGCAAAGCTACCTAGCGTTAGCTACCTTCTGCAGCACTCTCTCATTTCTCATTTCTCATTTCTCATTTCTCATTTCTCATTTCTCATTTCTCATTTCTCATTTCTCATTTCTCATTTCTCATTTCTCATTTCTCATTTCTCATTTCTCATTTCTCATCTCTCATCTCTCATCTCTCATCTCTCATCTCTCATCTCTCATCTCTCATCTCTCATCTCTCATCTCTCATCTCTCATCTCTCATCTCTCATCTCTCATCTCTCATCTCTCATCTCTCATCTCTCATCTCTCATCTCTCATCTCTCATCTCTCATCTCTCATCTCTCATCTCTCATCTCTCATCATCTCTCATCTCTCTCCCTATGCTAATGCAGAGGCAGCAGAAAGTAGAGGACGCTGAGAATTGCTAGCCTGTGCGGCCCTCTCTCCCTATGCTAATGCAGAAAGTAGAAGGTGCTGAGCATTGCTAGCCGGCAAGGCTAGCTAGCTTGTGCGAACCTCTCTCCCTATGCTAATGCAGAGGCAGCAGAAAGTAGAGGACGCTTAGGATTGCTAGCTGGCAAGGCTACCTAGCGTTTGCTACCTTCTGCAGCTCTCTCATCAATCTCTCATCAATCTCTCATCAATCTCTCATCAATCTCTCATCAATCTCTCATCAATCTCTCATCAATCTCTCATCATCTCTCATCAATCTCTCATCTCTCTCTCCCTATGCTAATGCAGAGGCAGCAGAAAGTAGAGGACGCTGAGAATTGCTAGCCTGTGCGGCCCTCTCTCCCTATGCTAATGCAGAAAGTAGAAGGTGCTGAGCATTGCTAGCTGGCACGGCTAGGTAGCCTGTGCGAACCTCTCTCCCTATGCTAATGCAGAGGCAGCAGAAAGTAGAGGATGCTGAGGATTGCTAGCCTGTGCGGCCTTCTCTCCCTATGCTAATGCAGAGGCAGCAGAAATTAGAGGATGCTGAGAATTGCTAGCTGGCAAGGCTACCTAGCCTGAGCGACCCTCTGCATCTCTCATCTCTCATCTCTCATCTCTCATCTCTCATCTCTCATCTCTCATCTCTCATCTCTCATCTCTCATCTCTCATCTCTCATCTCTCATCTCTCATCTCTCATCTCTCATCTCTCATCTCTCATCTCTCATCTCTCATCTCTCATCATCTCTCATCTCTCATCATCTCTCATCTCTCATCATCTCTCATCTCTCATCTCTCTCATCTCTCATCATCTCTCATCTCTCATCTCTCATCTCTCATCTCTCATCTCTCATCTCTCATCTCTCATCTCTCATCTCTCATCTCTCATCTCTCATCTCTCATCTCTCATCTCTCATCTCTCATCTCTCATCTCTCATCTCTCATCTCTCATCTCTCATCTCTCATCTCTCATCTCTCATCTCTCATCTCTCATCTCTCATCTCTCATCTCTCATCTCTCCCTATGCTAATGCAGAGGCAGCAGAAAGTAGAGGACGCTGAGAATTGCTAGCCTGTGCGGCCCTCTCTCTCTATGCTAATGCAGAGGCAGGAGAAAGTAGAGGACGCTTAGGATTGCTAGCTGGCAAGTCTACCTAGCGTTAGCTACCCTCTGCGGCACTCTCTCATCATCTCTCATCATCTCTCATCATCTCTCATCATCTCTCATCATCATCTCTCATCATCATCTCTCATCATCTCTCATCATCATCTCTCATCATCTCTCATCATCTCTCATCATCTCTCATCTCTCTCCCTATGCTAATGCAGAGGAAGCAGAAAGTAGAGGACGCTGAGAATTGCTAGCCTGTGCGGCCCTCTCTCCCTATGCTAATGCAGAAAGTAGAAGGTGCTGAGCATTGCTAGCTGGCAAGGCAAGCTAGCCTCTGCGAACCTCTCTCCCTATGCTAATGCAGGGGCAGCAGAAAGTAGAGGATGCTGAGGATTGCTAGCCTGTGCGGCCCTCTCTACCTATGCTAATGCAGAGGAGGCAGAAAGTAGAGGGTGCTGAGGATTGCTAGCCTGTGCGGCCCTCTCTCCCTATGCTAATGCAGAGGAAGCAGAAAGTAGAGGGTTCTGAGGATTGCTAGCCGGCAAGGCTACCTAGCCTGTGCGGCCCTCTCTCCCTATGCTAATGCAGAGGCAGCAAAAAGTAGAGGACGCTTAGGATTGCTAGCTGGCAAGGCTACCTAGCGTTAGCTACCCTCTGCGGCACTCCCTCATCTCTCCTCATCTCTCCTCATCTCTCCTCATCTCTCCTCATCTCTCCTCATCTCTCCTCATCTCTCCTCATCTCTCCTCATCTCTCCTCATCTCTCCTCATCTCTCCTCATCTCTCCTCATCTCTCCTCATCTCTCCTCATCTCTCCTCATCTCTCCTCATCTCTCCTCATCTCTCCTCATCTCTCCTCATCTCTCCTCATCTCTCCTCATCTCTCCTCATCTCTCCTCATCTCTCCTCATCTCTCCTCATCTCTCCTCATCTCTCCTCATCTCTCCTCATCTCTCCTCATCTCTCCTCATCTCTCCTCCTATGCTAATGCAGAGGATGCAGAAATTAGAGGACGCTGAGAATTGCTAGCCTGTGCGGCCCTCTCTCCCTATGCTAATGCAGAAAGTAGAAGGTGCTGAGCATTGCTAGCCTAGCAAGGCAAGCTAGCCTGTGCGAACCTCTCTCCCTATGCTAATGCAGAGGCAGCAGAAAGTAGAAGATGCTGAGGATTGCTAGCCTGTGCGGCCTTCTCTCCCTATGCTAATGCACAGAGGAAGCAGAAAGTAGAGGGTGCTGAGGATTGTTAGCCTGTGCGGCTCTCTCTCCCTATGCTAATGCAGAGGCAGCAGAAATTAGAGGACGCTGAGGATTGCTAGCTGGCAAGGCTACCTAGCCTGAGCGACCCTCTGTGGCTCTCTCATCTCTCATCTCTCATCTCTCATCTCTCATCTCTCATCTCTCATCTCTCATCTCTCATCTCTCATCTCTCATCTCTCATCTCTCATCTCTCATCTCTCATCTCTCATCTCTCATCTCTCATCTCTCATCTCTCATCTCTCATCTCTCATCTCTCATCTCTCATCTCTCATCTCTCATCTCTCATCTCTCATCTCTCATCTCTCATCTCTCATCTCTCATCTTTCCCTATGCTAATGCAGAGGCAGCAGAAAGTAGAGGACGCTGAGAATTGCTAGCCTGTGCGGCCCTCTCTCCCTATGCTAATGCAGAAAGTAGAAGGTGCTGAGCATTGCTAGCCGGCAAGGCTAGGTAGCCTGTTCGAACCTCTCTCCCTATGCTAATGCAGAGGCAGCAGAAAGTAGAGGATGCTGAGGATTGCTAGCCTGTGCGGCCTTCTCTCCCTATGATAATGCAGAGGCAGCAGAAATTAGAGGACACTGAGGATTGCTAGCTGGCAAGGCTACCTAGCCTGAGCGACCCTCTGCGGCTCTCTCATCTCTCATCTCTCATCATCTCTCATCATCTCTCATCATCTCTCATCATCTCTCATCATCTCTCATCATCTCTCATCATCTCTCATCATCTCTCATCATCTCTCATCATCTCTCATCATCTCTCATCATCTCTCATCATCTCTCATCATCTCTCATCATCTCTCATCATCTCTCATCATCTCTCATCATCTCTCATCTCATCATCTCTCATCATCTCTCATCATATCTCTCATCTCTCATCTCTCATCATCTCTCATCATCTCTCATCTCTCTCCCTATGCTAATGCAGAGGCAGCAGAAAGTAGAGGACGCTGAGAATTGTTATCCTGTGTGGCCCTCTCTCCCTGTGCTAATGCAGAAAGTAGAAGGTGCTGAGCATTGCTAGCCTAGCAAGGCTAGCTAGCCTGTGCGAACCTCTCTCCCTATGCTAATGCAGAGGCAGCAGAAAGTAGAAGATGCTGAGGATTGCTAGCCTGTGCGGCCTTCTCTCCCTATGCTAATGCAGAGGAAGCAGAAAGTAGAGGGTGCTGAGGATTGTTAGCCTGTGCGGCTCTCTCTCCCTATGCTAATGCAGAGGCAGCAGAAATTAGAGGACGCTGAGGATTGCTAGCTGGCAAGGCTACCTAGCCTGAGCGGCCCTCTGCGGCTCTCATCATCTCTCATCATCTCTCATCATCTCTCATCATCTCTCATCATCTCTCATCATCTCTCATCATCTCTCATCATCTCTCATCATCTCTCATCATCTCTCATCATCTCTCATCATCTCTCATCATCTCTCATCATCTCTCATCATCTCTCATCATCTCTCATCATCTCTCATCATCTCTCATCATCTCTCATCATCTCTCATCATCTCTCATCATCTCTCATCATCTCTCATCATCTCTCATCATCTCTCATCATCTCCTCTTTCCCTATGCTAATGCAGAGGCAGCAGAAAGTAGAGGACGCTGAGAATTGCTAGCCTGTGCAGCCCTCTCTCCCTATGCTAATGCAGAGGAAGCAGAAAGTAGAGGGTTCTGAGGATTGCTAGCCGGCAAGGCTACCTAGCCTGTGCGGCCCTCTCTCCCTATGCTAATGCAGAGGCAGCAGAAATTAGAGGACGCTTAGGATTGCTAGCTGGCAAGGCTACCAAGCGTTAGCTACCCTCTGCGGCACTCTCTCATCATCTCTCATCATCTCTCATCATCATCTCTCATCATCTCTCATCATCTCTCATCATCTCTCATCATCTCTCATCATCTCTCATCATCTCTCATCATCTCTCATCATCTCTCATCATCTCTCATCATCTCTCATCATCTCTCATCATCTCTCATCATCTCTCATCATCTCTCATCATCTCTCATCATCTCTCATCATCTCTCATCATCTCTCATCATCTCTCATCATCTCTCATCATCTCTCATCATCTCTCATCATCTCTCATCATCTCTCATCATCTCTCATCATCTCTCATCATCTCATCTCTCTCCCTATGCTAATGCAGAGGCAGCAGAAAGTAGAGGACGCTGAGAACTGCTAGCCTGTGCGGCCCTCTCTCCCTATGCTAATGCAGAAAGTAGAAGGTGCTGAGCATTGCTAGCCGGCAAGGCTTGCTAGCCTGTGCGAACCTCTCTCCCTATGCTAATGCAGGGGCAGCAGAAAGTAGAGGATGCTGAGGATTGCTAGCCTGTGCGGCCCTCTCTCCCTATGCTAATGCAGAGGAAGCAGAAAGTAGAGGGTGCTGAGAATTGCTAGCCTGTGCGGCCCTCTCTCCCTATGCTAATGCAGAGGAAGCAGAAAGTAGAGGGTTCTGAGGATTGCTAGCCGGCAAGGCTACCTAGCCTGGGCGGCCCTCTCTCCCTATGCTAATGCAGAGGCAGCAGAAAGTAGAGGACGCTTAGGATTGCTAGTTGGCAAGACTACCTAGCGTTAGCTACCCTCTGCGGCACTCTCATCATCTCTCATCATCTCTCATCATCTCTCATCATCTCTCATCATCTCTCATCATCTCTCATCATCTCTCATCATCTCTCATCATCTCTCATCATCTCTCATCATCTCTCATCATCTCTCATCATCTCTCATCATCTCTCATCATCTCTCATCATCTCTCATCATCTCTCATCATCTCTCATCATCTCTTCTCATCTCTCATCTCTCATCTCTCATCTCTCATCTCTCCCTATGCTAATGCAGAGGCAGCAGAAAGTAGAGGACGCTGAGAATTGCTAGCCTGTGCGGCCCTCTCTCCCTATGCTAATGCAGAGGCAGCAGAAAGTAGAGGACGCTTAGGATTGCTAGCTGGCAAGGCTACCTAGCGTTAGCTACCCTCTGCGGCACTCTCTCATCATCTCTCATCATCATCTCTCATCATCTCTCATCATCATCTCTCATCATCATCTCTCATCATCATCTCTCATCATCATCTCTCATCATCATCTCTCATCATCATCTCTCATCATCTCTCATCTCTCTCCCTATGCTAATGCAGAGGCAGCAGAAAGTAGAGGACGCTGAGAATTGCTAGCCTGTGCGGCCCTCTCTCCCTATGCTAATGCAGAAAGTAGAAGGTGCTGAGCATTGCTAGCCGGCAAGGCTAGCTAGCCTGTGCGAACCTCTCTCCCTATGCTAATGCAGGGGCAGCAGAAAGTAGAGGATGCTGAGGATTGCTAGCCTGTGCGGCCCTCTCTCCCTATGCTAATGCAGAGGAAGCAGAAAGTAGAGGGTGCTGAGGATTGCTAGCCTGTGCGGCCCTCTCTCCCTATGCTAATGCAGAGGAAGCAGAAAGTAGAGGGTTCTGAGGATTGCTAGCCGGCAAGGCTACCTAGCCTGTGCGGCCCTCTCTCCCTATGCTAATGCAGAGGCAGCAGAAAGTAGAGGACGCTTAGGATTGCTAGCTGGCAAGGCTACATAGCGTTAGCTACCCTCTGCGGCACTCCCTCATCTCTCCTCATCTCTCCTCATCTCTCCTCATCTCTCCTCATCTCTCCTCATCTCTCCTCCTCATCTCTCCTCATCTCTCCTCATCTCTCCTCATCTCTCCTCATCTCTCCTCATCTCTCCTCATCTCTCCTCATCTCTCCTCATCTCTCCTCATCTCTCCTCATCTCTCCTCATCTCTCCTCATCTCTCTCCCTATGCTAATGCAGAGGCAGCAGAAATTAGAGGACGCTGAGAATTGCTAGCCTGTGCGGCCCTCTCTCCCTATGCTAATGCAGAAAGTAGAAGGTGCTGAGCATTGCTAGCCTAGCAAGGCTAGCTAGCCTGTGCGAACCTCTCTCCCTATGCTAATGCAGAGGCAGCAGAAAGTAGAAGATGCTGAGGATTGCTCGCCTGTGCGGCCTTCTCTCCCTTCTAATGCAGGAAGCCAGAAATAGAGGGTGCGAGGATTGTTTAGCCTGTGCGGCTCTCTCTTCCACTATAGCTTAATCCAGAGGCAGCAGAAATTAGAGGACGCCTGAGGATTTGCTAGCTGGCCAAGGCTACCTACCTGGAAGCCGACCTCTGGTCTCTCACAATCTCTCATCATCTCTCAACATTCTCTCATCATCTTCATCATCTCTCATCATCTCTCTCATCATCATCTCTCATCATCTCTCATCATCTCTCATCATCTCTCATCATCTCTCATCATCTCTCATCATCTCTCATCATCTCTCATCATCTCTCATCATCTCTCATCATCTCTCATCAACTTCTCATACATCTTCTCATCATTCCTAGCTCG
>NC_030678.2:180137847-180215985 GCF_000004195.4 Xenopus tropicalis | reverse complement strand
AAGGATAGAATGTGTCGCTGGCCCAGAAGGATAGAATGTGTCACTCGCCCAGAAGGATAGAATATGTCACTGACCCAGAAGGATAGAATGTGTCACTGGCCCAGAAGGATAGAATGTGTCACTGTCTCAGAAGGATAGAATGTGTCACTGGCCCAGAAGGATAGAATGTGTCACTGGCCTAGAAGGATAGAATCTGTCACTGGCCCAGAAGCATAGAATGTATCACCACCCAGAAAGATAGAATGTGTCACAGACCTAAAATGATAGAATGTATCACCCAACCAGAAGGATAGAATGTGTCACTGACATAGAAGGATAAAATGTGTCACTGGTCCAGAAGGATAGAATGTGTCAGTGACCTAAAAGGATAGAATGTATCACCCGCCCAAAAGGATAGAATGTGTCACTTGCCCAGAAGGATAGAATGTGTCACTGGCCTAGAAGGATAGAATGTGTCACTGGCCCAGAAGAATAGAATGTGTCACTGACCCAGAAGGATAGAATGTGTCACTGGCTCAGAAGGATAGAATGTGTCACTGACCCAGAAGGATAGAATGTGTCACTGGCCCAGAAGGATAGTATGTGTCACTGGCCCAGAAGGATAGAATGTGTCACTGTCTCAGAAGGATAGAATGTGTCACTGGCCCAGAAGGATAGAATGTGTCACTGGCCCAGAAGGATAGAATGTGTCACTGGCCTGAAAGGATAGAATGTGTCACTGGCCCAGAAGGATAGAATGTGTCACTGACCCAGAAGGATAGAATGTATCACTCACCCAGAAGGATAGAATGTGTCACTGACCCAGAAGGATAGAATGTGTCACTGGCCCAGAAGGATAGAATGTGTCACTGGCCCAGAAGGATAGAATGTGTCACTGGCCCAGAAGGATAGAATGTGTCACTGGCTCAGAAGGATAGAATGTGTCACTTGCCCAGAAGGATAGAATGTGTCACTGGCCTAGAAGAATAGAATGTGTCACTCGCCCAGAAGTATAGAATGTGTCACTGACCCAGAAGGATATAATGTGTCACTGGCCCAGAAGGATAGAATGTGTCACTGGCCTAGAAGAATAGAATGTGTCACTGGCCCAGATGTATAGAATGTGTCACTGGCCCAGAAGTATAGAATGTGTCACTGGCCCAGAAGGATAGAATGTGTCACTGGCCCAGAAGGATAGAATGTGTCACTGTCTCAGAAGGATAGAATGTGTCACTGTCTCAGAAGGATAGAATGTGTCGCTGGCCCAGAAGGATAGAATGTGTCACTCGCCCAGAAGGATAGAATATGTCACTGACCCAGAAGGATAGAATGTGTCACTGGCCCAGAAGGATAGAATGTGTCACTGTCTCAGAAGGATAGAATGTGTCACTGGCCCAGAAGGATAGAATGTGTCACTGGCCTAGAAGGATAGAATCTGTCACTGGCCCAGAAGCATAGAATGTATCACCCACCCAGAAAGATAGAATGTGTCACAGACCTAAAATGATAGAATGTATCACCCAACCAGAAGGATAGAATGTGTCACTGACATAGAAGGATAAAATGTGTCACTGGTCCAGAAGGATAGAATGTGTCAGTGACCTAAAAGGATAGAATGTATCACCCGCCCAAAAGGATAGAATGTGTCACTTGCCCAGAAGGATAGAATGTGTCACTGGCCTAGAAGGATAGAATGTGTCACTGGCCCAGAAGAATAGAATGTGTCACTGACCCAGAAGGATAGAATGTGTCACTGGCTCAGAAGGATAGAATGTGTCACTGACCCAGAAGGATAGAATGTGTCACTGGCCCAGAAGGATAGTATGTGTCACTGGCCCAGAAGGATAGAATGTGTCACTGTCTCAGAAGGATAGAATGTGTCACTGGCCCAGAAGGATAGAATGTGTCACTGGCCCAGAAGGATAGAATGTGTCACTGGCCTAGAAGGATAGAATGTGTCACTGGCCCAGAAGGATAGAATGTGTCACTGACCCAGAAGGATAGAATGTATCACTCACCCAGAAGGATAGAATGTGTCACTGACCCAGAAGGATAGAATGTGTCACTGGCCCAGAAGAATAGAATGTGTCACTGTCTCAGAAGGATAGAACGTGTCACTGTCTCAGAAGGATAGAATGTGTCAGTGTCTCAGAAGGATAGAATGTGTCACTGGCCCAGAAGGATAGAATGTGTCACTGGCCTAGAAGGATAGAATGTGTCACTGGCCCAGAAGCATAGAATGTATCACCCACCCAGAAGGATAGAATGTGTCACTGACCTAAAATTATAGAATGTATCACCCAACTAGAAGGATAGAATGTGTCACTGGTCCAGAAGGATAGAATGTGTCAGTGACCTAAAAGGATAGAATGTGTCAGTGACCTAAAAGGATAGAATGTATCACCCGCCCAAAAGGATAGAATGTGTCACTTGCCCAGAAGGATAGAATGTGTCACTGGCCTAGAAGGATACAATGTGTCACTGGCCCAGAAGAATAGAATGTGTCACTGACCCAGAAGGATAGAATGTGTCACTGGCCTAGAAGGATAGAATGTGTCACTGGCCCAGAAGCATAGAATGTATCACCCACCCAGAAGGATAGAATGTGTCACTGACCTAAAATGATAGAATGTATCACCCAACCAGAAGGATAGAATGTGTCAGTGTCTCAGAAGGATAGAATGTGTCACTGGCCCAGAAGGATAGAATGTGTCACTGGCCCAGAAGGATAGAATGTGTCACTGGCCTAGAAGGATAGAATGTGTCACTGGCCCAGAAGCATAGAATGTATCACCCACCCAGAAGGATAGAATGTGTCACTGGCCCAGAAGCATAGAATGTATCACCCACCCAGAAGGATAGAATGTGTCACTGACGTAAAATGATAGAATGTATCACCAAACCAGAAGGATAGAATGTGTCAGTGTCTCAGAAGGATAGAATGTGTCACTGGCCCAGAAGGATAGAATGTGTCACTGAATGTGTCACTGGCCTAGAAGGATAGAATGTGTCACTGGCCCAGAAGCATAGAATGTATCACCCACCCAGAAGGATAGAATGTGTCACTGACCTAAAATGATAGAATGTATCACCCAACCAGAAGGATAGAATGTGTCACTGGTCCAGAAGGATAGAATGTGTCAGTGACCTAAAAGATAGAATGTATCACCCGCCCAAAAGGATAGAATGTGTCACTTGCCCCAGAAGGATAGAATGTGTCACTGGCCTAGAAGGATACAATGTGTCACTGGCCCAGAAGAATAGAATGTGTCACTGACCCCAGAAGGATAGAATGTGTCACTGGCTCAGAAGGATAGAATGTGTCCCTGACCCAGAAGGATAGAATGTGTCACTGACCCAGAAGGATAGAATGTATCACTCACCCAGAAGGATAGAATGTGTCACTGACCCAGAAGGATAGAATGTTGTCACTGGTCCAGAAGGATATAATGTGTCAGTGACCTAAAAAGATAGAATGTATGACCCGCCCAGAAAGATAGAATGTGTCACTGGCCCAGAAGGATAGAATGTGTCACTGGCCCAGAAGGATAGAATGTGTCCACTGGCTCAGAAGGATAGAATGTGTCACTGACCCAGGAGGATAGAATTTGTCACTGGCCCAGAAGTATAGAATGTGTCACTGGCCCAGAAGGATTGAATGTGTCACTGTCTCAGAAGGATAGAACGTGTCACTGTCTCAGAAGGATAGAATGTGTCACTGGCCCAGAAGGATAGAATGTGTCACTGGCCCAGAAGGATAGAACGTGTCACTGTCTCAGAAGGATAGAATGTGTCACTGGCCCAGAAGGATAGAATGTGTCACTGGCCTAGAAGGATAGAATGTGTCACTGACCCAGAAGGATAGAATGCATCACTCACCCAGAAGGATAGAATGTGTCACTGACCCAGAAGGATAGAATGTGTCCACTGACCCAGAAGGATAGAATGTGTCACTGGCCCAGTAGGATAGAATGTGTCACTGGCTCAGAAAGGATAGAATGTGTCACTGACCCAGAAGGATAGAATGTGTCACTGGCCAGAAGGATAGAATGTGTCACTGTCCCAGAAGGATAAAATGTGTCACTGGCCCAGTAGGATAGAATGTGTCACTGGCACAGAAGGATAGAATGTGTCACTGGCCCAGAAGGATAGAATGTGTCACTGGCTCAGAAGGATAGAATGTGTCACTCGCCCAGAAGGATAGAATATGTCACTGGCCTAGAAGAATAGAATGTGTCACTGGCTCAGAAGTATAGAATGTGTCACTGACCCAGAAGGATTTAATGTGTCACTGGCCCAGAAGGATAGAATGTGTCACTGGCCCAGAAGGATAGAATGTGTCACTGGCCTAGAAGAATAGAATGTGTCACTGGCCCAGAAGTATATAATGTGTCACTGGCCCAGAAGTATAGAATGTGTCACTGGCCCAGAAGGATAGAATGTGTCACTGCCCAGAAGGATAGAATGTGTCACTGTCTCAGAAGGATAGAATGTGTCACTGTCTCAGAAGGATAGAATGTGTCGCTGGCCCAGAAGGATAGAATGTGTCACTCGCCCAGAAGGTAGAATATGTCACTGACCCAGAAGGATAGAATGTGTCACTGGCCCAGAAGGATAGAATGTGTCACTGTCTCAGAAGGATAGAATGTGTCACTGGCCCAGAAGGATAGAATGTGTCACTGGCCTAAAAGGATAGAATCTGTCACTGGCCAGAAGCATAGAATGTATCACCCACCCAGAAAGATAGAATGTGTCACAGACCTAAAATGATAGAATGTATCACCCAACCAGAAGGGATAGAATGTGTCACTGACATAGAAGGATAAAATGTGTCACTGGTCCAGAAGGATAGAATGTGTCAGTGACCTAAATGATAGAATGTATCACCCGCCCAAAAGGATAGAATGTGTCACTTGCCCAGAAGGATAGAATGTGTCACTGGCCTAGAAGGATAGAATGTGTCACTGCCCAGAAGAATAGAATGTGTCACTGACCCAGAAGGATAGAATGTGTCACTGGCTCAGAAGGATAGAATGTGTCACTGACCCAGAAGGATAGAATGTGTCACTGGCCCAGAAGGATAGTATGTGTCACTGGCCCAGAAGGATAGAATGTGTCACTGTCTCAGAAGGATAGAATGTGTCACTCACCCAGAAGGATAGAATGTGTCACTGACCCAGAAGGATAGAATGTGTCACTGGCCCAGAAGAATAGAATGTGTCACTGTCTCAGAAGGATAGAACGTGTCACTGTCTCAGAAGGATAGAATGTGTCACTGGCCCAGAAGGATAGAATGTGTCACTGACCCAGAAGGATAGAATGTGTCACTGGCCCAGAAGAATAGAATGTGTCACTGACCCAGAAGGATAGAATGTGTCACTGGCCCAGAAGGATAGAATGTGTCACTGGCTCAGAAGGATAGAATGTGTCACTGACCCAGGAGGATAGAATGTGTCACTGGCCCAGAAGGATAGAATGTGTCACTGGCCCAGAAGGATAGAATGTGTCACTTGCCCAGAAGTATAGAATGTGTCACTGGCCCAGAAGTATAGAATGTGTCCCTTGCTCAGGATAGAATGTGTCCCTGGCCTAGAAGGATAGAATGTGTCCCTGGCCTAGAAGGATAGAATGTGTCCCTGGCCCAGAAGGATAGAATGTGTCACTTGCTCAGAAGGATAGAATGTGTCACTGGCCCAGAAGGATAGAATGTGTCACTCGCCCAGAAGTATAGAATGTGTCACTGGCCCAGAAGGATAGAATGTGTCACTGACCCAGAAGTATAGAATGTGTCACTGGCCCAGAAGTATAGAATGTGTCACTGGCCCAGAAGGATAGAATGTGTCACTGGCCCAGAAGGATAGAATGTGTCACTTGGTCAGGATAGAATGTGTCACTTGGTCAGGATAGAATGTGTCCCTGGCCTAGAAGGATAGAATGTGTCCCTGGCCTAGAAGGATAGAATGTGTCACTGGCCCAGAAGGATAGAATGTGTCACTGGCCCAGAAGGATAGAGTGTGTCACTGGCCCAGAAGGATAGAATGTGTCACTGACCCAGAAGTATAGAATGTGTCACTGGCCCAGAAGGATAGAATGTGTCCCTGGCCCAGAAGGATAGAATGTGTCACTTGCTCAGAAGGATAGAATGTGTCACTGAGGGGGGTCAGTGCCGTATTCTGTAACCATCATGGGAGGCAGGGGTTTTAGTAACTGAGTTGTAGGACTTTGTTAGTAAATAGAAGAGGAGAGAATTGGGGGGACAGTGGGGGAATAACGGACTCGCGCTACGATGCAACCTTTCTTATTTATTTTATTTTATTACAAACAGATTTAAACGTATTAAAAGCAATTCTGTATAAAACTTGGCACTTGTGAAATGGCGGCACGGGGGGCCGAGTGATAATTCCGTGCCCACCCTCGCGCCTAATATTCACCCTGTGATATAAACTCCCACCCACCCCAAACATAGATACTTCCAACATACACAAAGGGTTAAACAAAGCTGCTGGTTCCTGTGGAATACAATAAATAAGGGTCTTAAGTTCATAGGCCATACGACCTTCCTGTAATACTGATAGGTAACATTTACACATAGGAGTATGCTATGTGGAACAGAAACTCACTGTGTGGTACTGCTGAGTAACATTTACACATAGGAGTATGCTATGAGGAACAGAAACTCACTGTGTGGTACTGCTGAGTAACATTTACACATAGGAGTATGCTATGAGGAACAGAAACTCACTGTGTGGTACTGCTGAGTAACATTTACACATGGGAGTAGCCAATGGGGACCATAAACTCACTGTGTAGTACTGCTGAGTAACATTTACACATAGGAGTATGCTATGAGGAACAGAAACTCACTGTGTGGTACTGCTGAGTAACATTTACACATGGGAGTAGCCAATGGGGACCATAAACTCACTGTGTAGTACTGCTGAGTAACATTTACACATGGGAGTAGCCAATGGGGACCATAAACTCACTGTGTAGTACTGCTGAGTAACATTTACACATGGGAGTAGCCAATGGGGACCATAAACTCACTGTGTGGTACTGCTGAGTAACATTTACACATGGGAGAATGCTATGAGGAACAGAAACTAACTGTGTGGTACTGCTGAGTAACATTTACACATAGGAGTATGCTATGAGGAACAGAAACTCACTGTGTGGTACTGCTGAGTAACATTTACACATGGGAGAATGCTATGAGGAACAGAAACTAACTGTGTGGTACTGTTGAGTAACATTTACACATGGGAGTATGCTATGAGGAACAGAAACTAACTGTGTGGTACTGCTGAGTAACATTTACACATGGGAGTATGCTATGAGGAACAGTAACTAACTGTGTGGTACTGCTGAGTAACATTTACACATGGGAGTATGCTATGAGGAACAGAAACTCACTGTGTGGTACTTCTGAGTAACATTTACACATGGGAGTAGCCAATGGGGACCATAAACTAACTGTGTAGTACTGCTGAGTAACATTTACACATGGGAGTAGCCAATGGGGACCATAAACTCACTGTGTAGTACTGCTGAGTAACATTTACACATGTGAGTATGCTATGAGGAACAGAAACTAACTGTGTGGTACTGCTGAGTAACATTTACACATAGGAGAATGCTATGAGGAACAGAAACTGTGTGGTACTGCTGAGTAACATTTACACATAGGAGTATGCTATGAGGAACAGAAACTAACTGTGTAGTACTGCTGAGTAACATTTACACATGGGAGTAGCCAATGGGGACCATAAACTCATTGTGTAGTACTGCTGAGTAACATTTACACATGGGAGTATGCTATGAGAACCATAAACTCACTGTGTGGTACTGCTGAGTAACATTTACACATGGGCGTATGTTATGAGGAACAGAATCTAACTGTGTGGTACTGCTGAGTAACATTTACAGATAGGAGAATGCTATGATGAACAGAAACTGTGTGGTACTGCTGAGTAACATTTACACATAGGAGTATGCTATGAGGAACAGAAACTAACTGTGTGGTACTGCTGAGTAACATTTACACATGGGAGTATGCTATGAGGAACAGAAACTAACTGTGTGGTACTGCTGAGTAACATTTACACATGGGAGTAGCCAATGGGGACCATAAACTCACTGTGTGGTACTGCTGAGTAACATTTACACATGGGAGTAGCCAATGGGGACCATAAACTCACTGTGTGGTACCGCTGAGTAACATTTACACATGGGAGTATGCTATGAGGAACAGAAACCCACTGTGTAGTACTGCTGAGTAACATTTACACATGGGAGTAGCCAATGGAGACCATAAACTAATCGTGTAGTACTGCTGAGTAACATTTACACATGGAAGTATCCAATAGGGACCGTAAACTAACTGTGTAGTACTGCTGAGTAACATTTACACATAGGAGTATCCAATAGGGACTATAAACCAACTGTGCAGTACTGCTGGGTAACATTTACACATAGGAGTATGAGATGGGGGCCATAAATTAACTGTGTAGTACTGCTGGGTAACATTTACACATAGGAGTATCCAATAGGGACTATAAACTAACTGTGTAGCACTTCTGAGTAACATTTACACATGGGAGTAGCCAATGGAGACCATAAACTAACTGTGTAGTACTGCTGGGTAACATTTACACATAGGAGTAGCCAATGGGGACTATAAACCAACTGTGTAGTACTGCTGAGTAACATTTACACATAGGAGTATGAGATGGGGGCCATAAACTAACTGAATAGTAGGGCTGGGTAAGGGGTACACACAGGGGTTGCTGCTGGGTAACATTTACACAAAGGTGTATGTTATGGGGAGCACAGACACACCCTTTGGGGTAGCAGCTAGACAAGGGGGGTGCTGGTATCCTGTAATACTGCTGGGGAACAGCTACTGTTAATACAAGGGGGGTTCAATGTGGACCGCACAGCCCCCCTCAAATACTGCATAGTAACGCTTACACAAGAGGGGTGCTATGGGGACCACACAGCCCCCCTCAAATACTGCTTGGTAACACTTACACAGGGTGGTGCTATGGGGACCACACAGCCCCCCTAAAATACTGCTTGGTAACACTTACACAGGGTGGTGCTATGGGGACCACACAGCCCCCCCTCAAATACTGCTTGGTAACACTTACACAGGGTGGTGCTATGGGGACCGCACAGCCCCCCTAAAATACTGCTTGGTAACACTTACACAGGGTGGTGCTATGGGGACCGCACAGCCCCCCCAAATACTGGGGACCACGCAGACATTGTGCAATACTGGGGTAGGCAATAGCTGGGGTACTATTAGAATGTCCTATGTACCTGGGGTGTAACAGTTTCACAAAGGGCAAGTTACCCCCAGAAATCGAGTTTTGGGTAACATATTCACCATGAGGGGCTCGTTATGGCCCCTACAAACAGCCCAATTAGCAGCTTGGGGCGCACACTCAGGGAGATGCCATCTAACATGCCATGCCCTACAGTAAGGATTGGCAACTGCCCCGGCACCAAACTGCAAGTAATTGGGAGGGCGGAGATCAGGGCAAGAACCATGGGGAACTACATCCTATGAGGGGGCAGATTTGCCCCTGCCAGGCAGCTTGGCTCTTTGCATGCACAGAAGGTGCCAGTCAATAAATAAAGCAACGTTAGTGGGTGACCATCCAGCAAAGTACGGGGCAGTTGGTGGCACAGATGGGGCAATTGGAGAGACAGCGATTACATAGAGACATTTAGGGGGGGGCAATAGTGCTTCAGTCATTAGTACCACATTTAGGAAGAGCAAATGGCAGATACCCTGCATGCTCATTGTTTGCCCCACAGAGTTCTGCCATCTGTTTGGTGCCCTCTTGCTCAGGGGCAAAACCAACTCTGCATACTTTATCTTCGGTGATGAATGTTCGTTCAGTCCGAGGCCTTCAACTGTCTGACGGACAACTCAATGTGGCCAATAACCACGTTACCTTCACATTCCCAGAGACAGTTCCACCCCTTCCACCCAATCCACCCCTTTCATCACTTCCACCCCTTCTACCCCATCCATCACTTCCACCCAATCCACCCCTTCCATCACTTCCATCCCATCGCTTCTCCAGCTCCTCCTGGGTTCTTCCTTTATACAGATGTTCTCCTGAAGGGACCCACTAAGTTCAGGGCCCAGAGAAGTTGCCCCCACTGAACCTCCTCCCAAAGAGAGAGAGCTCTGCTCCCTCCGGCACCAAGGTAGAAGATGCACAGACAGACACATGGACATGAGACGCACAGACATGTGAGTGACACTCGCCCGAGTGCATCTTATTGCTCGCTACTCCTGGTAATGCTGGTGCACAATACCTTCTGCACGTTCCTGGCAAAGTATTGTCCATTTATAGTCACTGAGCCCCGGGGGAGGCAGAAGAAGCCCCCAAAGTCCCCCCCACACTGTATCACTGGGATCTTTTCCTTCCTTCGTTGCATATTCTCATACATAATAGTAATTATCCCACCGCATCTTCCACTTACACCCTACTTAAGTGCTATCTCACTAACATTCTTGGGCCCCCAAGTTCCACTCACATCCTCTGTTCGGGTCACTGCTTCCTGTTATAAGGTTATACCCCGGCTACCTCGGGGGGGGGCATTTACGCACCTGTGAATACATTCAAATTCCACGTGAGGGTTGGCCACCCTGTGATTTATAGTATTAAGGTCCTGCCTGAAGGGTGAGATAAGGTTGGTAGCAGGGGAGTGATGGGGTTGTGCCTCTGGCTACCAGTAGGGGTCAGGGTTTATGGTCAGCGATAGATTTCAGGGTAGTGGCTCTGCTCAAATGGGGACCAATCAGCTTTCATGCACCAGAGAAACTCAGGTCTCAGCTTCCTACCCCTGGTCAACAGAGGGGACCTTGGGAAAAATGATTCTGATGGGGAGACCACAGTTATCAGTCTTGACTTGTGGTAAATGAGGCTTGACCTCCCCTTTCACTCAATGTTTGTGTTTGGCAAAGAGACCGATGGATAAAGTGTCTGTGACCCCCAAGAGATATCATTCACTCATCCCGACTCGGAAATGTTTCATCCTCACCCTTGAGGGGTCATTAAATCCTCAGCTCTCCGTCACCTACAGGGTCAAGGTTGTGTTCCGTGCTAAGAACAGATGCGGTGGGTCCTTGGGAGATGCCAAACGGGGACACAACGGGGGAACGTGCTGCAAGTGGGGAGAGTGATGGAGAAAAGCTGGGGGGTATGGCAGACGAAGTGAGCGAGGCTTCATTAGTGATAGGGGAGCGGCGCAGAGATGAGAAGTTGGGAAACGCTCTGACTACAGCCGGCTTGGGTGGAACGGTCTTGGCACCGGGGTGAGCCACAGAAGTTATAAGGGGAGGTGGGTCAATGCGGGGTTGAGGGACAGACTTGGGTTTGAGTTGGAACGGTCTCCGTAATGCGGACTCGTCCTTGAGACGGGCGATCTCCATGAAAACGCTGGCCAAGGGTTGGAACTGAGGGCACCAGTTAAGGAGATAATCCCAGTTATAGCTGCCACGTAATTCTTCATCACTGGCCACAATGGCAGTCAGTGAGCCCTCCACAGACGGCTTGCCATCTTCTGGGAAAGAGTAGTCCTTGTGATGGGACATGTTGAGCCCACAACCCATCCCCACAAATGCTCCTCCCCCACCACCATCATCCCGATAGATCTGTGACTGGCTGGATCCCTTCTTGCTTTTAAACCACTGCTCGGTGTCCATGGAGGGATCACAGGAGATGTCAGACAACTGGTCGGCGTCCTGCTGGATCCCAGAGTCGGGACCTCGTGCCGAGATATGTTCCTGCATTGAGGAGGTTATGCTGGCGACTCTGGGGTACTCGTTGATCATCCGAATTTCATCATCCTCCGCTGCTTCTGCTGAGCCACGACCACTGGAGTGTGAAGGATCCAGTGACCCACCCCTAGTGTAAGGGGCATCTCCTACCGATGAGTCCAAGGTGTAACCAGGGAGGGCCTGATGGTAGATTCGATCCCCACTGGACAATGTGGACTTGTCGTGGCCCATCCTCTGCAAAGTGCTTCTCTGCAACGTGTCCAACTGGGCATCATCCTCCTGCTGTTTCTTATTGATGCCCCGAGATCGGCAAATCACCAGAACGATGGCAACCACAGCCAGCACCACCACCACCGCCAAGGAGGAAGCCACAGACACTACGAGGAGTAAATTCAGATCAGGTGCCAGGCCGAAGGAGGTATGTGTCACGTCCACTGTTACCTGAGCCGTGGCCACGCGTGACGAGGGGAGCGGACTGTGGGCGTGGACTTCCAGTGTCATTTCCCTGGTCTCCCGTTTGGAACGCCCAGAGCGGTGCCTCTGACTGTCGGTCTTCAGATAAATGTTGCCCGTAGTCTCGTTGATGCCAAAGTACGGGGATGGCTTGGAGAAAGAGTAAAGTACGACCCCATCAGCCCCTTCGTCCTCATCTGTCGCTTGTACGTGGCCGAGGCTCTCGCCCTTAACTGCCCCCTCCGGAACTTCAAAATTAAAGAATGGGGAGATGAACACTGGGTTATATTCATCCTCCCCGGTCACAAGAACCTGGACCGTCACCGTGGCTGAGAAGTTACCGGCATCCATAGCTTTCACTACCATGTTGAACACCTTTATGCGCTCGTAATCGAAACTCTGCTTGGAACGAAGCTCCCCCGAGGTTCTGTTAACCACAAACATGTCTTTCCCCATCAGCATCCCTGACCCGGCCACCGCCAAATCCAGCATGGTGTAGAAGAGTTGGCCGTACACCCCCGTGTCCAAGTCAATAGCATGGATTTTGGTGAGAGGAGTGTTCGCTGGTTGGTTCTCCCGGATGCTGGTGGTGAGAATCTGCACTGGGAAGTAGGGCTTGTTGTCATTTATGTCTCGCACTTCAATGGTTACCGGAACCAGGGCAAAGTTAGCTTGGCCCCCCTGACCATCAAGTGCCAGGACCACAAGTGCATGTAGGGCCTGCCGCTCCCGGTCCAGGTGTCGAGCCAGCCTTATGGCTCCCGTTGCCTCATTTATCTGAAAGAGTCGGCTCTCGTCCCCCGAAGTGATACTGTAATGGACCAACCCATTGCTCCCCGAGTCGGAGTCCTGGGCCAGCACCCGTAGCACCTCGGAACCCACAGGAGCCTCTTCACTTAGGAGGACACTGTACAGAGGGCGAGGAAAGACTGGAGGATTATCATTAATATCGAGAACATTGATCAACACCGGGACGGAGTGACTCCTCTGCGGGACTCCTCTGTCTGAGGCTCCCAGGGTCAGGTTGTAGAAGGAAATGGCCTCAAAGTCCAATGAGTCCGTCAAGATGATGGAGCCAATCTGCTGAAAGCGGCCATTCCAGAAGCGCATCCCACTCTGGACCTGGAACGCGTTGTCCGTGTTTCCACTCAAAATAGTGTAGTCGAGGGCGGCGTTCTCCTGAGTGAAGTCGGCGTCGGTCACTTCCAAGATCAGGACGGTGCTGCCCAATGGGAGATCCTCGGGCACCGAGGCGCTGTACTGGGATTGGGAGAATGTCGGGGAGTGGTCATTGGCATCCACAACCAGGAACTGCACGGTAGTGAGGGAGGCGAGGCTTGGGGAGCCATGGTCACGGGCCTCCACCAGAACATCCACCAACGGGGACTGGGGATCCAGTTCCACCAACTTGTTAGCAAAAAGGGTCCCTGTAGAGAGAGAAATGCGATAAAGGCAAAGGTTCAAAATGGCACCTTAACGTTAATGGGGGGAAATATAGAAACAGACATATGTACCTACCATTGTCAGGGTGAATGTGGAAAGCTCCGCCCACTGGGGACAAAACTCTGTAACTGACTCTTCCATTGTCCCCCGAATCCCGATCCGTGGCCCTTACTGTAAAGAGTGGGGTCCCAGCAGCCGCGTGTTCCAAGATGGAGACCTGCGCAAATACAGCCAAACTCCCATTGGTGGGCACAAGGGCAGAGTATTGCTGGGGGGCCTTAGGGGGAATAAGGGGGTTCGGGGAGTAGAGAGACAAATGGGGGGAGAGGGGAAATATAGAAGGGGGGAGAAGAGGGAGGATGGGGGGGAGTAAGGCCAAACAGTTGGGGGGGAATAAAATGGGGGGGGCAGGGAGGTCCCATGGACAGGAAGCAGTTTGCTCAGAGAGATCAGGAGGAAGTGGGAGTGGCTGCTGGAGGGACTGGGGGTGCTGTTCCCCTATCTGAGTGACAGCCCATGTTACAGACAGGGGTGCAGGTGGAATTGGGGGTGACTCTCTGGCTGCACTGCCCAAGGGACTGGAAGAGACTGCTGCTAGAATGGTGAGAGACTGCAGTCACTAAGTGACATTCGGAGGTGAGACTGCTGCTAGAATGCTGAGAGACTGCAGTCACTAAGTGGCATTCGGAGGCGAGACTGCTGCTAGAATGCTGAGAGACTGCAGTCACTAAGTGGCATTCGGAGGCGAGACTGCTGCTAGAATGCTGAGAGACTGCAGTCACTAAGTGGCATTCGGAGGTGAGACTGCTGCTAGAATGCTGAGAGACTGCAGTCACTAAGTGGCATTCGGAGGTGAGACTGCTGCTAGAATGCTGAGAGACTGCAGTCACTAAGTGACATTCGGAGGTGAGACTGCTGCTAGAATGCTGAGAGACTGCAGTCACTAAGTGGCATTCAGAGGCGAGACTGCTGCTAGAATGCTGAGAGACTGCAGTCACTAAGTGACATTCGGAGGTGAGACTGCTGCTAGAATGCTGAGAGACTGCAGTCACTAAGTGACATTCGGAGGTGAGACTGCTGCTAGAATGCTGAGAGACTGCAGTCACTAAGTGGCATTCGGAGGTGAGACTGCTGCTAGAATGCTGAGAGACTGCAGTCACTAAGTGACATTCGGAGGTGAGACTGCTGCTAGAATGCTGAGAGACTGCAGTCACTAAGTGGCATTCGGAGGCGAGACTGCTGCTAGAATGCTGAGAGACTGCAGTCACTAAGTGGCATTCGGAGGTGAGACTGCTGCTAGAATGCTGAGAGACTGCAGTCACTAAGTGGCATTCGGAGGTGAGACTGCTGCTAGAATGCTGAGAGACTGCAGTCACTAAGTGACATTCGGAGGTGAGACTGCTGCTAGAATGCTGAGAGACTGCAGTCACTAAGTGGCATTCAGAGGCGAGACTGCTGCTAGAATGCTGAGAGACTGCAGTCACTAAGTGACATTCGGAGGTGAGACTGCTGCTAGAATGCTGAGAGACTGCAGTCACTAAGTGGCATTCGGAGGTAAGACTGCTGCTAGAATGCTGAGAGACTGCAGTCACTAAGTGGCATTCGGAGGCGAGACTGCTGCTAGAATGCTGAGAGACTGCAGTCACTAAGTGGCATTCGGAGGCGAGACTGCTGCTAGAATGCTGAGAGACTGCAGTCACTAAGTGGCATTCGGAGGCGAGACTGCTGCTAGAATGCTGAGAGACTGCAGTCACTAAGTGGCATTCGGAGGCGAGACTGCTGCTAGAATGCTGAGAGACTGCAGTCACTAAGTGGCATTCGGAGGCGAGACTGCTGCTAGAATGCTGAGAGACTGCAGTCACTAAGTGGCATTCGGAGGCGAGACTGCTGCTAGAATGCTGAGAGACTGTAGTCACTAAGTGACATTCGGAGGCGAGACTGCTGCTAGAATGCTGAGAGACTGTAGTCACTAAGTGACATTCGGAGGTGAGACTGCTGCTAGAATGCTGAGAGACTGCAGTCACTAAGTGGCATTCGGAGGTGAGACTGCTGCTAGAATGCTGAGAGACTGCAGTCACTAAGTGGCATTCGGAGGCGAGACTGCTGCCTGAGGCCGGGCACTGCCCAAGGGACGGGGCCACAAACTACCCCTGCAGTTACCCTCCTGTTGGGCAGTTACTGGTGCATGAAGGGGCTAATTACCCCTGTACCAGAGCGGCTGGGAGCTGATAACATGGGGGCAGCCCCCCGGCGCTGTCAGTTACCCCAGGAATGGGGGGAATATGGCTACTTACCTGGTACAGGCTCTTGCCAAACTCTGGGGAGTTGTCGTTGACATCCTGGAGTGTGAGTGTGAGCTCAGCGTGAGTGAGGTGTTTCCCGTCGGACGTTTGCACGGTGAGTGAGTACGACTTCCGATCCTCATAGTCCAACTGTCGGGACAACCAGATCTGCCCCCCGTATCGTAACATGGTAAATGCCCCCTCCATTGCCCCATCCACTAACAGGGTGTACGACAGGGCGGGGCCCGAGTCCACGTCATTCCCTGTCACCTGGAGAATCTCTGAGCCAATCACAGCATCTGCAGGAAACAGGGATCCAATTGGTGTAAGAGCCACTGTAGTGAAAGCCCCTCCTCCCTACTGAAGCCCCACCCTACAGAGGACCCCACACTCACCTTCGGGGACACTCAGCTCTAGCTGGAGGGGGGTGGTGGGGCTATTGTCATTCACATCCGTCACCAAAACCGTTAGGGTGGCAAAACTGGTGAGAGGAGGAGAGCCACGATCTGTTGCTATAACAACCAAGCTGAGGAAGAGCCAATCAGAAAGCAGAGAAGTATTAGAGTCACATGCATAATATCATACAGGGATAGAAATCCACTTGCCTCTGTTGCCCCAGACCCCTCCCACCGGGGGTGCATCATTGCCTCTTCCCCCACTCACAACTTCATGCGGGGGGAGGGGCAACACATGGCAAAGCCCCCCCATAAAGTCCCCCAAACACACACGGTGCAACCCCAAATCCTTAAGAAAAACCCAACATTAACGACCCATTGGGGCCCAGTCCAGTTTGCAGCCCCCAAAGCACTTATTGTCCTTACTGGGCCTGGGACCAAATCTCACGGTCCAAGATGGCGGCAGTGGTGATGGCGCCCGTCTGGGGGTCTATGCGGAACAGATCTTTCATTGCCTGCGATTGGTCAAAAGAGTAGGTCACCTGACCATTCAGTCCTTGGTCTGGATCTTCTGCCAAAACCTGGGGGACAAAAACCACAAGAAGACTTTCAGGGGTGTAGGGCCAAAGCCAGAGGGGCCCCACTAGGACCCCCCTTAACTGCCCCCCCCCCCCCCCAGTGTAACCAATCCCAACTGGGCCAGCCTTTCCCCATAACTGAGCCCATTCCCTTTATCAGCTTAGTCGCTCTTCCCTGTACTTTCTCTATTTCATTACTGCCCCCCCTTATATATTTATATATAGTGCCCCCCCCTTAACTGCCCCCCCCCCCAGTGTAACCAATCCCAACTGGGCCAGCCTTTCCCCATAACTGAGCCCATTCCCTTTATCAGCTTAGTCGCTCTTCCCTGTACTTTCTCTATTTCATTACTGCCCCCCTTATATATTTATATATAGTGATCCCCCCTTAACTGCCCCCCCCCCAGTGTAACCAATCCCAACTGGGCCAGCCTTTCCCCATAACTGAGCCCATTCCCTTTATCAGCTTAGTCGCTCTTCCCTGTACTTTCTCTATTTCATTACTGCCCCCCCCCCTTATATATTTATATATAGTGACCCCCCCCTTAACTGCCCCCCCCCCCCCCAGTGTAACCAATCCCAACTGGGCCAGCCTTTCCCCATAACTGAGCCCATTCCCTTTATCAGCTTAGTCGCTCTTCCCTGTACTTTCTCTATTTCATTACTGCCCCCCCTTATATATTTATATATAGTGACCCCCCCTTAACTGCCCCCCCCCCAGTGTAACCAATCCCAACTGGGCCAGGCTTTCCCCATAAACAACTAGTTCAGGGGAGATCTGACAGGAAGAGATGCAGCCAATCACAGCAGCCACCAACCCCTCCCGGCAGCAGCTTTATTGCCCCCCCCCCCAGCTAAAGGGGCACTTACCTGTATGAGGGGACTCCCATCAGGCTGTGCCTCCTGGGTGTAGGCCGTGTAGCGGGGGAGTTTGAAGCGGGGGGCGTTGTCGTTCAGGTCCAATAGGCTGATGGTCAGGGTGGCAAAGCTGAGGTGCTGTTGGGTCTCTGCCTGTAGAACCAGCTTATGGCGGGGGTTCTGCTCATAGTCCAACATGGCCGCCTGTGCTACTGTGATTTGCCCTGCAGGGGGAACAAGAGAGCCACAAACTCCTTAGTGCTATGTCCAGGGCAGAGTGCAAGGGGGGGTGCAGTTGGCACAATTGCCCAAAACTAATGCAACAGGGCGCCAAGGGAACCCCAGAACTACCCCCTGGGCCGGACTGGGGTCAGTGAAATAGGGGTCCTTCCAATGACACTAAATGGGTGGGGGCTGGGCAATGAGCCCTATCATGGGAGCCACATACATGCCCAGACTTGCATTGCCGTTGCCATATTGTGCCCATACTGTGCCCATACTGCCCATGTGTACGTGGGTGGGAGCTTGGGGGACACTGGTGATCAAGCAGGTTGGGCTTCCTGCAGTTCTGATTGGCCCGTTCTCTGCCCAAAGCAACAGCCCACAATAGGAAGGCGGCACTTACAGGGTGTGGTCTTTAGGCCCACGGGCCAATCAGTGAGATGATGGGGGGGTGGGCCGGGGCATCTTTATGGTTTGGGAGCCACTGGGGCTGGGATTTCTGTAGTACTGTTTTGAATCATGGGGTAAAATTCTGGGCACATTATTTTGAAAGTCTGTAGCTGTGTCCAAGGCAAGGTGGGGCCCCTTAGCATTCTGTAGTATTGGGAGTACTGGGGTATTACAGTACTGGGGTATTAGTAGTACTGGATTATTAGAGTACTGGAGTTTTATGGAGTATTAGAGTACTGGGGTATTAGTAGTACTGGATTATTAGAGTACTGGAGTTTTATGGAGTATTAGAATACTGGGGTATTAGTAGTACTGGATTATTAGAGTACTGGAGTTTTATGGAGTATTGGGAGCACTGGGGTATTACAGTACTGGGGTATTACAGTACTGGGGTATTAGTAGTACTGGATTATTAGAGTACTGGAGTTTTATGGAGTATTAGAATACTGGGGTATTAGTAGTACTGGATTATTAGAGTACTGGAGTTTTATGGAGTATTGGGAGCACTGGGGTATTACAGTACTGGGGTATTACAGTACTGGGGTATTAGTAGTACTGGATTATTAGAGTACTGGAGTTTTATGGAGTATTAGAGTACTGGGGTATTACAGTACTGGGGTATTAGTAGTACTGGACTATTACAGTACTGGAGTTTTATGGAGTATTAGAGTACTGGGGTATTACAGTACTGGGGTATTAGAATACTGGGGTATTAGTAGTACTGGACTATTAGAGTACTGGAGTTTTATGGAGTATTAGAGTACTGCGGTATTGGGAGTACTGGGGTATTCGAGTAATGGGGTATTAGAGCCCTGGAGTATTAGAAAACTGGGCTATTGGGAGTACTGGGAGTATCAGAGTACTGGGGTATGGAGGGAATCCCAAGAAGATGCTTGGCCAATGGTTGGCCGGCTAAGGGTGCTTGTTGGGTGAGTACTACTGAGGGTGCATCAGAGTAATTTATTGGGGGGCTCATGGATTTAGGGGTGCGCCACGGGCAGGAAAGGGTTCCGGTATTACCCCAGGTACCTGTAGTTGGGTGGATTCGGAGCGCCCCATTCTCATTCCCACTCAGGAAGCTGTAGGAGATCCTCCCAGTGGATCCACCAGTATGTGCAGCCGTTGCCGTGCCAACCACCGATCCTGGTGTGGAAAATGTGGGGTGAGATGGGCAGGGACTGGTGGGAAAGGGGTATCTACCAATGCTGACATTGCAGGTATGGGGGAGTAGGAGGGGCAATAGAAATGAAACTCACCCTCTGGGCTGTTCTCAGGGAGACTGATCTCAATGGCCTCCTGGGGGAACCGTGGCCCCTGTGGCGCCTCCTCACGTAGGTGCACAACCAGCACTGCCGTGGAAGAGAGTGGGGGCTCCCCCAAATCCGTGGCCTGCACAAACACAGTGCGTTCCTTGGGGCTCATCCCACTCAGCGGCTCCAGCAGCCGCACCTCCCCAGTGTAGGGGTCCACAGAGAAACCCCCCGTGGCCGAGGCCGGCGCCAAGCGATACAAAATGGAGGCGTTGGCACCGGCGTCTTTATCTTCGGCTTTCATGGCGGCGATGGCTCTCTTGGTGGGGGTGTTGCGCGACAGGTTGAGATGGAAGGGGCTGCGCAGGAAGGCGGGGGCGTTATCATTCACGTCTCTAACAAGAACCGTTACTGTGGCCTCGGCGCTGCGGGGCCCGACTGGGTCAGAATCTATGGCCCAAACCAGGAAGGTGTAGCTCGCCCTACGCTCACGGTCCAACTGGGTGGCAGTGGTGATGCGCCCAGTGAGGGGGTCAATGTAGAAGGCGCCCTGCGTCCCATTGGACAGGTGATAGGTGGTCTGGCCACTTGGGCCGTCATCTGGGTCAACTGCCGACAAGTGCAGAACCAAACTGCCCACCGGGGCGTCTTCTGGAACCTCCGCACTGAAGGCCGAGGCGCTGAAGGCGGGGGTGTTGTCATTCAGGTCCAGCACGTTGATATTGACCATGGCGGTGGCGCTGAGGGGCGGAGCCCCCCCATCTGACACCGACACCACCAGCTGGTACTTGGGCGTCGTCTCTCTGTCCAATGGGCGCGACGTAGAGAGTTTCCCATTGGCCGAATCCAACGTAAAGTCCCCGGAGGGATCCCCTTCTGTGTGGGAACCAATAACGGCCAAATTAATAGAGAAAAACCCATTGAATCCATAGTGGGGCCCCCCCTGTGGAACCCCCCCGTGGAACCCCCCCTGTGGAACCCCCCTGTGGACCCCCCCCCGTGGAACCCCCCCGTGGAACCCCCCCTGTGGAACCCCCCTGTGGACCCCCCCCCTGTGGAACCCCCCCCCGTGGAACCCCCCAAGGAATGAGATGCACTCACCGATTAGTCGGTACTTGAGGCGCCCGTTCTCTCCCCCATCCGGGTCCCAAGCGCTCAGAACGCACAGATCCATTGGCTCCTGGTTCTCCGGCACCTCCAGCAACACAAGGTCTCGCTCAAATGTAGGGGGGTGGTCATTCTCATCCCCCACTCTAACCTGCACCCCAACCTCAGAGAGCCGAGGCGGGGAGCCCCCATCCCGAGCATAAACTGAGAGAGAAAGGGAGTGTGAGTGTGAGTGCTGCATCTGCACTGAGCCCATTCCCTTTATCAGCTTAGTCGCTCTTCCCTGTACTTTCTCTATTTCATTACTGCCCCCCCCTTATATATTTATATATAGTGACCCCCCCCCTTAACTGCCCCCCCCCCCCCCAGTGTAACCAATCCCAACTGGGCCAGCCTTTCCCCATAACTGAGCCCATTCCCTTTATCAGCTTAGTCGCTCTTCCCTGTACTTTCTCTATTTCATTACTGCCCCCCCCCTTATTATTTATATATAGTGACCCCCCCTTAACTGCCCCCCCCCCCAGTGTAACCAATCCCAACTGGGCCAGCCTTTCCCCATAACTGAGCCCATTCCCTTTATCAGCTTAGTCGCTCTTCCCTGTACTTTCTCTATTTCATTACTGCCCCCCCTTATATATTTATATATAGTGACCCCCCCTTAACTGCCCCCCCCCCCCAGTGTAACCAATCCCAACTGGGCCAGCCTTTCCCCATAACTGAGCCCATTCCCTTTATCAGCTTAGTCGCTCTTCCCTGTACTTTCTCTATTTCATTACTGCCCCCCCCTTATATATTTATATATAGTGACCCCCCCTTAACTGCCCCTTCCCCAGTGTAACCAATCCCAACTGGGCCAGCCTTTCCCCATAACTGAGCCCATTCCCTTTATCAGCTTAGTCGCTCTTCCCTGTACTTTCTCTATTTCATTACTGCCCCCCCTTATATATTTATATATAGTGACCCCCCCCCCTTAACTGCCCCCCCCCCCCAGTGTAACCAATCCCAACTGGGCCAGCCTTTCCCCATAACTGAGCCCATTCCCTTTATCAGCTTAGTCGCTCTTCCCTGTACTTTCTCTATTTCATTACTGCCCCCCCCCTTATATATAGTGACCCCCCCTTAACTGCCCCCCCCCCCCCCAGTGTAACCAATCCCAACTGGGCCAGCCTTTCCCCATAACTGAGCCCATTCCCTTTATCAGCTTAGTCGCTCTTCCCTGTACTTTCTCTATTTCATTACTGCCCCCCCTTATATATTTATATATAGTGACCCCCCCTTAACTGCCCCCCCCCAGTGTAACCAATCCCAACTGGGCCAGCCTTTCCCCATAACTGAGCCCATTCCCTTTATCAGCTTAGTCGCTCTTCCCTGTACTTTCTCTATTTCATTACTGCCCCCCCTTATATATAGTGACCCCCCCTTAACTGCCCCCCCCCCCCCCCCCAGTGTAACCAATCCCAACTGGGCCAGCCTTTCCCCATAACTGAGCCCATTCCCTTTATCAGCTTAGTCGCTCTTCCCTGTACTTTCTCTATTTCATTACTGCCCCCCCTTATATATTTATATATAGTGACCCCCCCCCCTTAACTGCCCCCCCCCCCCCCAGTGTAACCAATCCCAACTGGGCCAGCCTTTCCCCATAACTGAGCCCATTCCCTTTATCAGCTTAGTCGCTCTTCCCTGTACTTTCTCTATTTCATTACTGCCCCCCCTTATATATTTATATATAGTGACCCCCCCTTAACTGCCCCCCCCCCCCCCAGTGTAACCAATCCCAACTGGGCCAGCCTTTCCCCATAACTGAGCCCATTCCCTTTATCAGCTTAGTCGCTCTTCTCTGTACTTTCTCTATTTCATTACTGCCCCCCCCTTATATATTTATATATAGTGACCCCCCTTAACTGCCCCCCCCAGTGTAACCAATCCCAACTGGGCCAGCCTTTCCCCATAACTGAGCCCATTCCCTTTATCAGCTTAGTCGCTCTTCCCTGTACTTTCTCTATTTCATTACTGCCCCCCCCTTATATATTATATATAGTGACCCCCCCTTAACTGCCCCCCCCCAGTGTAACCAATCCCAACTGGGCCAGCCTTTCCCCATAACTGAGCCCATTCCCTTTATCAGCTTAGTCGCTCTTCCCTCTACTTTCTCTATTTCATTACTGCCCCCCCCCCTTATATATTTATATATAGTGACCCCCCCTTAACTGCCCCCCCCCCCAGTGTAACCAATCCCAACTGGGCCAGCCTTTCCCCATAACTGAGCCCATTCCCTTTATCAGCTTAGTCGCTCTTCCCTCTACTTTCTCTATTTCATTACTGCCCCCCCCCCTTATATATTTATATATAGTGACCCCCCCTTAACTGCCCCCCCCCCCAGTGTAACCAATCCCAACTGGGCCAGCCTTTCCCCATAACTGAGCCCATTCCCTTTATCAGCTTAGTCGCTCTTCCCTGTACTTTCTCTATTTCATTACTGCCCCCCCCTTATATATTTATATATAGTGACCCCCCCCCCCCCCCCAGTGTAACCAATCCCAACTGGGCCAGCCTTTCCCCATAACTGAGCCCATTCCCTTTATCAGCTTAGTCGCTCTTCCCTGTACTTTCTCTATTTCATTACTGCCCCCCCCTTATATATTTATATATAGTGACCCCCCCCCCCCCCCCCCCAGTGTAACCAATCCCAACTGGGCCAGCCTTTCCCCATAACTGAGCCCATTCCCTTTATCAGCTTAGTCGCTCTTCCCTGTACTTTCTCTATTTCATTACTGCCCCCCCCTTATATATTTATATATAGTGACCCCCCCCCCTTAACTGCCCCTTCCCCAGTGTAACCAATCCCAACTGGGCCAGCCTTTCCCCATAACTGAGCCCATTCCCTTTATCAGCTTAGTCGCTCTTCCCTGTACTTTCTCTATTTCATTACTGCCCCCCCCTTATATATTTATATATAGTGACCCCCCCCCTTAACTGCCCCTTCCCCAGTGTAACCAATCCCAACTGGGCCAGCCTTTCCCCATAACTGAGCCCATTCCCTTTATCAGCTTAGTCGCTCTTCCCTGTACTTTCTCTATTTCATTACTGCCCCCCCCCTTATATATTTATATATAGTGACCCCCCTTACTGCCCCCCCCCCCCCCAGTGTAACCAATCCCAACTGGGCCAGCCTTTCCCCATAACTGAGCCCATTCCCTTTATCAGCTTAGTCGCTCTTCCCTGTACTTTCTCTATTTCATTACTGCCCCCCCTTATATATTTATATATAGTGACCCCCCCCCCCATATATATATATATATCGCCACTCCTATAGGTACCGGTGCCACAGGGAGCACAGTTTGCCATTGGCCCAATACATTATTGTTACCTGTCAGTTTGTAAAGCTCCTTGGCCTCCCGGTCTAGGGGTACTTTGGTGGTGAGCACCCCCGTTTCTGGATCGAGGGCAAACTCATCGCCGGATACGCCCCCGTAGGTGACACGCCCACTTTGGCCTGGGGAAACCAAAGAGGGCAGAATATAAAAGTCTGTAAGTAGCCAATGAACATCTGTTACAGTGTGAGAGCCCCGCCCCTGAGGTGCCTCTGGTTACATTCATGTTGCCCTGTATGGGGGCCAGACTGGGGGGGGGGGGGCGGTTACACCTACGTGAATGTGTGTAGTTCAGAGGAACAAGCAACTGCCCCTAGCAGGGAACGTGCTGGGGAATAAGGGCAATAGATGTGGCATTATCTATCCCCACCTCAGACTTGGGCCAGGGTACAGCTGGCACTATCTATCCCCACCTCAGACTTGGGCCAGGGTACAGTTGGCATTATCTATCCCCACCTCAGACTTGGGCCAGGGTACAGCTGGCATTATCTATCCCCACCTCAGACTTGGGCCAGGGTACAGTTGGCATTATCTATCCCCACCTCAGACTTGGGCCAGGGTACAGTTGGCATTATCTATCCCCACCTCAGACTTGGGCCAGGGTACAGCTGGCATTATCTATCCCCACCTCAGACTTGGGCCCAGGGTACAGTTGGCATTATCTATCCCCACCTCAGACTTGGGCCAGGGTACAGTTGGCATTATCTATCCCACCTCAGACTTGGGCCAGGGTACAGCTGGCACTATCTATCCCCACCTCAGACTTGGGCCAGGGTACAGTTGGCATTATCTATCCCCACCTCAGACTTGGGCCAGGGTACAGCTGGCATTATCTATCCCCACCTCAGACTTGGGCCAGGGTACAGTTGGCATTATCTATCCCCACCTCAGACTTGGGCCAGGGTACAGTTGGCATTATCTATCCCCACCTCAGACTTGGGCCAGGGTACAGTTGGCATTATCTATCCCCACCTCAGACTTGGGCCAGGGTACAGCTGGCATTATCTATCCCCACCTCAGACTTGGGCCAGGGTACAGTTGGCATTATCTATCCCCACCTCAGACTTGGGCCAGGGTACAGTTGGCATTATCTATCCCCACCTCAGACTTGGGCCAGGGTACAGCTGGCATTATCTATCCCCACCTCAGACTTGGGCCAGGGTACAGTTGGCATTATCTATCCCCACCTCAGACTTGGGCCAGGGTACAGTTGGCATTATCTATCCCCACCTCAGACTTGGGCCAGGGTACAGCTGGCATTATCTATCCCCACCTCAGACTTGGGCCAGGGTACAGCTGGCATTATCTATCCCCACCTCAGACTTGGGCCATGGTACAGCTGGCATTATCGTATCCCCACCTCAGACTTGGGCCAGGGTACAGCTGGCATTATCATATCCCCACCTCAGACTTGGGCCAGGGTACAGTTGGCATTATCGTATCCCCACCTCAGACTTGGGCCAGGGTACAGCTGGCATTATCTATCCCCACCTCAGACTTGGGCCAGGGTACAGCTGGCATTATCTATCCCCACCTCAGACTTGGCCAGGGTACAGCTGCCATTATCTATCCCCACCTCAGACTTGGGCCAGGGTACAGCTGGCATTATCTATCCCCACCTCAGACTTGGGCCAGGGTACAGCTGGCATTATCTATCCCCACCTCAGACTTGGGCCAGGGTACAGTTGGCATTATCTATCCCCACCTCAGACTTGGGCCAGGGTACAGCTGGCATTATCGTATCCCCACCTCAGACTTGGGCCAGGGTACAGCTGGCATTATTGTATCCCATAGGAATCAACTCACCTAAATCCCTGTCTAGCGCCACCACTCTGAGTACAGTTGTGCCCACAGGCTGGTTTTCTTGCACTTGGGCATCATATTGTGGCTTTTCGAAGGATGGAGCCTCATCATTCACATCCAGAAGGGAGACGGAGAGTGTCTGGGTGGAGGAGAGTCTCGGGGAGCCGTGGTCCATTGCTACGACCGTCAGATTATAGCCTTCCGTCGTCTCTCGGTCGAGGGTCCGGACCACAGTGAGGGCACCTGCGGGGGCACAAATGCCATTGTTTTATTTGTTCAGATAACAGTGGTTTTCTTTTCAGCCTCAGGCCTCCAATCGGCAGTTCCAAAGCAACAGAAACCCTCCTTCTCTAAGATCCCTGCTCATAGGCCAATGAGATTGACTCTGACTCTACTTGCAGAATCCCTAACATAAAGCAAAGAGGGACTGCTGTACCAGGAATAGTGAGAAGAATGCCCAGAGCTGATGCCCCATATCAGCTTATCAATGAGTGTCTACATTAAATAAAGGCCAAGTTAAGCTAGACCTGACATACCTGAGCTCGGGTGTAGCTGGAACTTGCCCTCATCATTCCCTCCAACGAGCTGATAGCCAACTTTGCCGTTATCACCCAGGTCTGGGTCCTGTGCCACCATGTAGATTGCGGTGGATCCTACAGGCAAGTCTTCGGGTAGCCACACCACCAATGGAGTTATGAATTGTGGGGCGTGGTCGTTGCGGTCACTGATGAATACGCGGGCAGTTACAGAGGTTGAACGTTGCTGGCTGACATTTACTGCTTGGTCCGAGGCCTCCACCACGAGCAGATATGAGGACACTTCCTCGCGGTCTAACGCTTGTGCCACATACAACACCCCTGTTTCTGCATCCAAGCGGAAGGTGCTACCTGGGGACCCTGGATCCTGGCGCAGTAAGGAATATCTCACCTGGCTATTGGGTCCTGGGCCATCATGGTCAGAGGCTTGGAATGTAAAGACAGAGGAGCCAACATGGGCATCTTCTGGTACCACTAAAGTCAAGGGGTCCTCAGGAAATGCTGGTGAATGGTCATTCCGATCCTGCACCTCCACCTCTATATGGACCACGTGAGGAGGTACATACCCTAGAGACGCCTCACGTACCTCCTCCACACTCACACGGAAACTGAATCTAGGCTGCGACTCAAAGTCCAACTCTCCCACCAGGAAGATGCTCCCAGTCTGGCCATCAACCATGAAAATGCCGTGGGGTTCATCAAGCAAAGTGTATATTCTGGAGCCATGGGGCATTCTGGGAGCTAGGGAGCCTAAAAGGGAACCAGGAGCCAATCCTTCCATGGGAGACAGAACCAGGCTACTTGGGTTTGACTTGGAAGGGTAACGACTGGCGGGAATGACCTGAAATGCAGTAAATGGAGTCACCAATAGAGTAAAATGCATGAAATAAACTTGTTCTTTCATTAAAAACATGAGGGGGCCATGAGGGAGGAGTGGGGGGGCTGAAATCATGCACCTACGCATGGAATGAATGGGGGGGGGGCGCAGTCTGCTCATGTATCAGGGAGTACAAAGGCAAGGGAGGGAGAAGACTTGGATCAGGCACCTGTACGGATAGGGAATACTCAGTTCAGTTATTCATTGTACGATTGGCAGAGGAGAGGGAATGCTCAGTTCAGTTATTCATTGTACGATTGGCAGAGGAGAGGGAATGCTCAGTTCAGTTATTCATGGTATGATTGGCAGAGGAGAGGGAATGCTCAGTTCAGTTATTCATTGTACGATTGGCAGAGGAGAGGGAATGCTCAGTTCAGTTATTCATGGTATGATTGGCAGAGGAGAGGGAATGCTCAGTTCAGTTATTCATGGTATGATTGGCAGAGGAGAGGGAATGCTCAGTTCAGTTATTCATTGTACGATTGGCAGAGGAGAGGGAATGCTCAGTTCAGTTATTCATGGTATGATTGGCAGAGGAGAGGGAATGCTCAGTTCAGTTATTCATTGTACGATTGGCAGAGGAGAGGGAATGCTCAGTTCAGTTATTCATGGTATGATTGGCAGAGGAGAGGGAATGCTCAGTTCAGTTATTCATGGTATGATTGGCAGAGGAGAGGGAATGCTCAGTTCAGTTATTCATGGTATGATTGGCAGAGGGGAGGGAATGCTCAGTTCAGTTATTCATGGTATGATTGGCAGAGGAGAGGGAATGCTCAGTTCAGTTATTCATGGTATGATTGGCAGAGGAGAGGGAATGCTCAGTTCAGTTATTCATGGTATGATTGGCAGAAGAGAGGGAATGCTCAGTTCAGTTATTCATTGTACGATTGGCAGAGGAGAGGGAATGCTCAGTTCAGTTATTCATGGTACGATTGGCAGAGGAGAGGGAATGCTCAGTTCAGTTATTCATGGTATGAATGGCAGAGGAGAGGGAATACTCAGTTCAGTTATTCATGGTATGATTGGCAGAGGAGAGGGAATACTCAGTTCAGTTATTCATGGTATGATTGGCAGAGGAAAGGGAATGCTCAGTTCAGTTATTCATTGTACGATTGGCAGAGGAGAGGGAATGCACAGTTCAGTTATTCATGGTATGATTGGCAGAGGAGAGGGAATGCTCAGTTCAGTTATTCATGGTATGATTGGCAGAGGAAAGGGAATGCTCAGTTCAGTTATTCATGGTATGATTGGCAGAGGGGAGGGAATACTCAGTTCAGTTATTCATTGTACGATTGGCAGAGGAGAGGGAATACTCAGTTCAGTTATTCATGGTACGATTGGCAGAGGAGAGGGAATACTCAGTTCAGTTATTCATTGTACGATTGGCAGAGGAGAGGGAATGCTCAGTTCAGTTATTCATGGTATGATTGGCAGAGGAGAGGGAATACTCAGTTCAGTTATTCATTGTACGATTGGCAGAGGAGAGGGAATGCTCAGTTCAGTTATTCATGGTATGATTGGCAGAGGAGAGGGAATACTCAGTTCAGTTATTCATGGTATGATTGGCAGAGGAGAGGGAATGCACAGTTCAGTTATTCATGGTATGATTGGCAGAGGAGAGGGAATGCTCAGTTCAGTTATTCATGGTATGATTGGCAGAGGAAAGGGAATGCTCAGTTCAGTTATTCATGGTACGATTGGCAGAGGAAAGGGAATACTCAGTTCAGTTATTCATTGTACGATTGGCAGAGGAGAGGGAATACTCAGTTCAGTTATTCATGGTACGATTGGCAGAGGAGAGGGAATACTCAGTTCAGTTATTCATTGTACGATTGGCAGAGGAGAGGGAATGCTCAGTTCAGTTATTCATGGTATGATTGGCAGAGGAGAGGGAATGCTCAGTTCAGTTATTCATGGTATGATTGGCAGAGGGGAGGGAATACTCAGTTCAGTTATTCATTGTACGATTGGCAGAGGAGAGGGAATGCTCAGTTCAGTTATTCATGGTATGATTGGCAGAGGAGAGGGAATGCTCAGTTCAGTTATTCATGGTATGATTGGCAGAGGGGAGGGAATACTCAGTTCAGTTATTCATTGTACGATTGGCAGAGGAGAGGGAATACTCAGTTCAGTTATTCATGGTACGATTGGCAGAGGAGAGGGAATACTCAGTTCAGTTATTCATTGTACGATTGGCAGAGGAGAGGGAATACTCAGTTCAGTTATTCATTGTACGATTGGCAGAGGGGAGGGAATGCTCAGTTCAGTTATTCATGGTATGATTGGCAGAGGAGAGGGAATGCTCAGTTCAGTTATTCATGGTATGATTAGCAGAGGAGAGGGAATGCTCAGTTCAGTTATTCATTGTACGATTGGCAGAGGAGAGGGAATGCTCAGTTCAGTTATTCATGGTACGATTGGCAGAGGAGAGGGAATGCTCAGTTCAGTTATTCATGGTATGATTAGCAGAGGAGAGGGAATGCTCAGTTCAGTTATTCATGGTATGATTGGCAGAGGAGAGGGAATGCTCAGTTCAGTTATTCATGGTATGATTGGCAGAGGGGAGGGAATGCTCAGTTCAGTTATTCATTGTACGATTGGCAGAGGAGAGGGAATGCTCAGTTCAGTTATTCATTGTACGATGGGCAATATTGGCGAGGGGACGCTTGTACCCCAGGTACCCCATTACCTGTATACGTAGAGTGGTCTCTGTGCTCCTAGAGGGGACCCCACAGTCAGTGGCTCTTACACTCAGGGTATAGAGGGAGCGATCCGCTTGTATTAGTCCTGCCGCAGTCCGTAATTCCCCCGTGTTTCTGTCCAATGTGAACCTCTCTGCCCAGGGACCTGCACAGACAGGGGCAGATAGACAGGAAAGTGGGGCTGCGGTTACACTGGGGACTTATACAAGGGGCAAGTTACACACAGACAGGGGCAGATAGACAGGAAAGTGGGGCTGCGGTTACACTGGGGATTTATACAAGGGGCAAGTTACACACAGACAGGGGCAGATAGACAGGAAAGTGGGGCTGCGGTTACACTGGGGACTTATACAAGGGGCAAGTAACACACAGACAGGGGCAGATAGACAGGAAAGTGGGGCTGCGGTTACACTGGGGATTTATACAAGGGGCAAGTAACACACAGACAGGGGCAGATAGACAGGAAAGTGGGGCTGCGGTTACACTGGGGACTTATACAAGGGGCAAGTAACACACAGACAGGGGCAGATAGACAGGAAAGTGGGGCTGCGGTTACACTGGGGATTTATACAAGGGGCAAGTAACACACAGACAGGGGCAGATAGACAGGAAAGTGGGGCTGCGGTTACACTGGGGACTTATACAAGGGGCAAGTAACACACAGACAGGGGCAGATAGACAGGAAAGTGGGGCTGCGGTTACACTGGGGATTTATACAAGGGGCAAGTAACACACAGACAGGGGCAGATAGACAGGAAAGTGGGGCTGCGGTTACACTGGGGACTTATACAAGGGGCAAGTAACACACAGACATGGCATCATTTCAATATACAGGGCAACTGCCAGCGGGGCAACTACTAGCCGGTCTGTCTTGTACCCCGTACCTGCCAGGCTGTAGGTCACTGTTCCATTTTCCCCCTCATCCGGGTCCTTGGCTTGTAGGGATGCAATGAACATGCCCGACTTCTTCCCCTCCATAACCTGCACGAGAGAGTCTGGAATGGGACTCGGGGTAACCCAGCCCCATCAGGGGAACAATATGCGCACTCCATAGCCAATGAGAGTCTCCCTAGGAACTGATACTATTCCTGGTCACGTGACCTCTGCCTCTTCAGAGACACCGCCCCTTTATGTTTATTGATAAAGCTGTTATATGTGCCCTGGGTACCCCTGGAACTATAGCGGGGTGACTGTTACCCCAATGTTTCTATATATCTGTAACCTTGTTATGGGCTAAGGGGGCCCAGCCTGAAGGCCAGTTAGGGGGGGATTTGGGGTGAGTGCTTATTTGTGCCCTGGGTACCCCTGGAACTATAGCGGGGTGACTGTTACCCCAATGTTTCTATATATCTGTAACCTTGTTATGGGCTAAGGGGGCCCAGCCTGAAGGCCAGTTAGGGGGGATTTGGGGTGAGTGCTTATTTGTGCCCTGGGTACCCCTGGAACTATAGCGGGGTGACTGTTACCCCAATGTTTCTATATATCTGTAACCTTGTTATGGGCTAAGGGGGCCCAGCCTGAAGGCCAGTTAGGGGGGGATTTGGGGTGAGTGCTTATTTGTGCCCTGGGTACCCCTGGAACTATAGCGGGGTGACTGTTACCCCAATGTTTCTATATATCTGTAACCTTGTTATGGGCTAAGGGGGCCCAGCCTGAAGGCCAGTTAGGGGGGATTTGGGGTGAGTGCTTATTTGTGCCCTGGGTACCCCTGGAACTATAGCGGGGTGACTGTTACCCCAATGTTTCTATATATCTGTAACCTTGTTATGGGCTAAGGGGGCCCAGCCTGAAGGCCAGTTAGGGGGGGATTTGGGGTGAGTGCTTATTTGTGCCCTGGGTACCCCTGGAACTATAGCGGGGTGACTGTTACCCCAATGTTTCTATATATCTGTAACCTTGTTATGGGCTAAGGGGGCCCAGCCTGAAGGCCAGTTAGGGGGGGATTTGGGGTGAGTGCTTGTGCCCTGGGTACCCCTGGAACTATAGCGGGGTGACTGTTACCCCAATGTTTCTATATATCTGTAACCTTGTTATGGACTAAGGGGGCCCAGCCTGATGGCCAGTTAGGGGGGGATTTGGGGTGAGTGCTTATTTGTGCCCTGGGTACCCCTGGAACTATAGCGGGGTGACTGTTACCCCAATGTTTCTATATATCTGTAACCTTGTTATGGGCTAAGGGGGCCCAGCCTGAAGGCCAGTTAGGGGGGGATTTGGGGTGAGTGCTTATTTGTGCCCTGGGTACCCCTGGAACTATAGCGGGGTGACTGTTACCCCAATGTTTCTATATATCTGTAACCTTGTTATGGGCTAAGGGGGCCCAGCCTGAAGGCCAGTTAGGGGGGGATTTGGGGTGAGTGCTTATTTGTGCCCTGGGTACCCCTGGAACTATAGCAGGGTGACTGTTACCCCAATGTTTCTATATATCTGTAACCTTGTTATGGGCTAAGGGGGCCCAGCCTGAAGGCCAGTTAGGGGGGGATTTGGGGTGAGTGCTTATTTGTGCCCTGGGTACCCCTGGAACTATAGCGGGGTGACTGTTACCCCAATGTTTCTATATATCTGTAACCTTGTTATGGGCTAAGGGGGCCCAGCCTGAAGGCCAGTTAGGGGGGGATTTGGGGTGAGTGGGTATTTGTGCCCCGGGTACCCCTGGAACTATAGCGGGGTGAATGTTACCCCAATGTTTCTATATATCTGTAACCTTGTTATGGGCTAAGGGGGCCCAGCCTGAAGGCCAGTTAGGGGGGGATTTGGGGTGAGTGCTTATTTGTGCCCTGGGTACCCCTGGAACTATAGCGGGGTGACTGTTACCCCAATGTTTCTATATATCTGTAACCTTGTTATGGGCTAAGGGGGCCCAGCCTGAAGGCCAGTTAGGGAGGGATTTGGGGTGAGTGCTTATTTGTGCCCTGGGTACCCCTGGAACTATAGCGGGGTGACTGTTACCCCAATGTTTCTATATATCTGTAACCTTGTTATGGGCTAAGGGGGCCCAGCCTGAAGGCCAGTTAGGGGGGGATTTGGGGTGAGTGCTTATTTGTGCCCTGGGTACCCCTGGAACTATAGCGGGGTGACTGTTACCCCAATGTTTCTATATATCTGTAACCTTGTTATGGGCTAAGGGGGCCCAGCCTGAAGGCCAGTTAGGGGGGATTTGGGGTGCTTATTTGTGCCCTGGGTACCCCTGGAACTATAGCGGGGTGAATGTTACCCCAATGTTTCTATATATCTGTAACCTTGTTATGGGCTAAGGGGGCCCAGCCTGAAGGCCAGTTAGGGGGGGATTTGGGGTGAGTGCTTATTTGTGCCCTGGGTACCCCTGGAACTATAGCGGGGTGACTGTTACCCCAATGTTTCTATATATCTGTAACCTTCTTATGGGCTAAGGGGGCCCAGCCTGAAGGCCAGTTAGGGGGGGATTTGGGGTGAGTGCTTGTGCCGTGGGTACCCCTGGAACTATAGCGGGGTGACTGTTACCCCAATGTTTCTATATATCTGTAACATTGTTATGGGCTAAGGGGGCCCAGCCTGAAGGCCAGTTAGGGGGGGATTTGGGGTGAGTGCTTATTTGTGCCCTGGGTACCCCTGGAACTATAGCGGGGTGACTGTTACCCCAATGTTTCTATATATCTGTAACCTTGTTATGGGCTAAGGGGGCCCAGCCTGAAGGCCAGTTAGGGGGGGATTTGGGGTGAGTGCTTATTTGTGCCCTGGGTACCCCTGGAACTATAGCGGGGTGACTGTTACCCCAATGTTTCTATATATCTGTAACCTTGTTATGGGCTAAGGGGGCCCAGCCTGAAGGCCAGTTAGGGGGGGATTTGGGGTGCTTATTTGTGCCCTGGGTACCCCTGGAACTATAGCAGGGTGACTGTTACCCCAATGTTTCTATATATCTGTAACCTTGTTATGGGCTAAGGGGGCCCAGCCTGAAGGCCAGTTAGGGGGGGATTTGGGGTGAGTGGGTATTTGTGCCCCGGGTACCCCTGGAATTAAATGATAGTGACTGTAATAGTTGGGTTTTCATATATTTGAGCCAAAGCACCAAAAGATTCCGGTGATATTTCCTCCCATAGCAGTGCCCCCCAAAACACCCCCATGAAATACCTGTAAGGATATTTCTTTCCCCGCATTGGGGTGCAGGAATGTGGGTGCATTGTCATTTTCGTCCAACACAGTAATATGGACAGTGCCAGTGACGCTTCGGGGGGGTGCGCCCCCATCCTGGGCAATAACCAGAAGCTGGTAGGTGGCCTGCAGCTCCCGGTCCAACACCCTCCGGGTTGAGAGCTCACCTGTAGGGGGAGACGGTTACAAGTGGGAGGGCAGAGAGAAAACATAAACGGTGGGAGTTTGGGGGAGACAGTAGCACCTGGGGGGGGGTGAGTGGGGGGCAAACTGGTGGGTGGGGTCACGACTAAGCAGCAGTAAGGAGGGGCCAAATAGAGAGGAAAAGGGAATAAGATGGGGTGTTTGGATATAGGGGTACACAGAGGGGGGACAGGGAAGATATATGGTGAGAATGTTATACAGACACTTTCTATAGAGAATGACAATAAAACAGATGTAAGGGGGGTGCGGGGGGCAACGTGCCCCTTTAGCCCAATGCAGCCCCCGTGCTCCTGACCCAGTAAGTACACTGGGCGGGGGCACTTACCCCTGTGTATATAAATGTAAGTACACTGGGCGGGGGCACTTACCCCTGTGTATATAAATGTAAGTACACTGGGCGGGGGCACTTACCCCTGTGTATATAAATGTAAGTACACTGGGCGGGGGCACTTACCCCTGTGTATATAAATGTAAGTACACTGGGCGGGGGCACTTACCCCTGTGTATATAAATGTAAGTACACTGGGCGGGGGCACTTACCCCTGTGTATATAAATGTAAGTACACTGGGGCCGGGGCACTTACCCTGTGTATATAAATGTAAGTACACTGGGCGGGGGCACTTACCCCTGTTGTATATAAATGTAAGTACACTGGGCGGGGCACTTACCCCTGTGTATATAAATGTAAGTACACTGGGCGGGGGCACTTACCCCTGTGTATATAAATGTAAGTACACTGGGCGGGGCACTTACCCTGTGTATATAAGAACCTGGGGGCCTACCCTGTGAAAAGTAACACTGGGCGGGGGCACTTACCCCTTGTGTATCATAAATGTAAGTACACTGGGCGGGGGCACTTACCCCTGTGTATATAAATGTAAGTACACTGGGCGGGGGCACTTACCCCTGTGTATATAATGTAGTACACTGGGCGGGGGCACTTACCCTGTGTATATAATGTAAGTACACTGGGCGGGGGCACTTACCCTGTGTATATAAATGTAAGTACACTGGGCGGGGGCACTTACCCCTGTGTATATAAATGTAAGTACACTGGGCGGGGGCACTTACCCCTGTGTATATAAATGTAAGTACACTGGGCCGGGGCACTTACCCCTGTGTATATAAATGTAAGTACACTGGGCGGGGGCACTTACCCCTGTGTATATAAATGTAAGTACACTGGGCGGGGGCACTTACCCCTGTGTATATAAATGTAAGTACACTGGGCGGGGGCACTTACCCCTGTGTATATAATGTAAGTACACTGGGCGGGGGCACTTACCCCTGTGTATATAAATGTAAGTACACTGGGCGGGGGCACTTACCCCTGTGTATATAAATGTAAGTACACTGGGCGGGGGCACTTACCCCTGTGTATATAAATGTAAGTACACTGGGCGGGGGCACTTACCCCTGTGTATATAAATGTAAGTACACTGGGCCGGGGCACTTACCCCTGTGTATATAAATGTAAGTACACTGGGCGGGGGCACTTACCCGTATGGGGGTTGATATGGAAGTCATATTCCAGGGGGGGGCACTTACCCGTATGGGGGTTGATATGGAAGTCATATTCCAGGGGGGGGGCACTTACCCGTATGGGGGTTGATATGGAAGTCAGATTCCAGGGGGGGCACTTACCCGTGTGGGGGTTAATATGGAAGTCAGATTCCAGGGGGGGCACTTACCCGTATGGGGGTTGATATGGAAGTCAGATTCCAGGGGGGGCACTTACCCGTATGGGGGTTGATATGGAAGTCAGATTCCAGGGGGGGCACTTACCCGTGTGGGGGTTGATATGGAAGTCAGATTCCAGGGGGGGCACTTACCCGTATGGGGGTTGATATGGAAGTCAGATTCCAGGGGGGGCAGTCGGTAGGACACACGGCCGTTGGGCCCGGCATCTCTGTCCGTGGCGCTGACCCTTCCCACTGTTTCCCCGGGGGGCCGATTCTCCGTGGCGCTAAGGAAGAACCTCTCCTCGCTCAGCCGGGGGCTGTTATCGTTCTCGTCGGTGACTCGGACCCTGACGGTGCAGGTGGCGGTGCGAGTGCCCGGCCCGGCCGATGCCAACACTGCCAGTACGTAGGCCTCCCGGCTCTCTCGGTCGAGGGCCCCCCGTACATAAAGCCAGCCGCTATCTGCCTCAATGCTGAACCCCACGGCGTCGGCGTCGGGCCTCAGCCTGTAGATCAGCTGCCCCTCCCCTGCCCCGGGGGGCTGTGCCCGCACCTGTAGGAGGCGGCTAAGGGGGGGGCTGCCCTCCCGCACTTCCACCCGGTAATCGGAGGCCCCACAGGCCGGTTCTTTCTGCAGCTCCATCAGCAGCACGGTGAGCTCCAGTGCCGAGGAGAGTTGGGGGGTCCCCCCGTCCGAGGCCAACACCCGCACATCATAGCGCTCCTGACTCAATAGGCCAGTGGCCCGCAGCTGCCCAGAGCCGTCAATGCTGAAGGGCCCCGGGGAGTCCAATTCATAATAAACTTGCCCGTTGAAGCCGGTGTCGGGGTCCGTGGCCTGCGCCCTGAATATCACCGAGCCAATGGGGATGGGAGACTGGAGCCGCAGGGTGTGGAACGGGGAGGGAAAGGCCGGGGGGTTGTCATTCACATCAGTGATATAGAGGGTGAGGTGGGCCCTGGCGTAGGCTGGGGGGGCCCCACTGCGCCCCTGTACCTCTAACAGCAGCTTCTCCGTCTGCTCCCTGTCCAACGGCCGCACAAGGGAGAGCAGCCCGGAATGGGGGTCCAGGGACAGCAAACCCCGCGGGTCCCCCGACGAGATGGAGTACAGCACCGGCCCAGGGGCCCCTAGAGAGACGGGCCACAGCTTAGAATGGGACATATACAGAATGGGAGGGGCTTATACAGAATGGGAGGGGCGTATGCAGAATGGGAGGGGCGTATGCAGAATGGGAGGGGCGTATGCAGAATGGGAGGGGCATATACGGAACGGGAGGGGCATATGCAGAACGAGAGGGGCATATGCAGAATGGGAGGGGCATATGCGGAATGGGAGGGGCATATACTGAATGGGAGGGGCATATATACGGAACGGGAGGGGCATATACGGAATGGGAGGGGCATATACAGAATGGGAGGGGCATGTACAGAATAGGAGGGGCTTATACAGAATGGGAGGGGCATATACGGAACGGGTGGGGCATATACGGAACGGGAGGGGCATATACAGAATAGGAGGGGCTTATACAGAATGGGAGGGGCATATACGGATCGGGAGGGGCCTATAAGGAATGGGAGGGGCATATACAGAATGGGAGGGGCTTATACAGAATGGGAGTGGCATATACAGAACAGGAGGGGCTTATACAGAATGGGAGGGGCATATACAGAATGGGAGGGGCATATACAGAATAGGAGGGGCTTATACAGAAAGGGGGGGCATATACAGGATGGGAAGGGCGTATACAGAATGGGAGGGGCACATACAGATGGGAGGGGCACATACAGAATGGGAGGGGCATATACAGAATGGGGGGGCATGTACAGAATGGGAGGGGCACATACAGAATGGGAGGGGCATATACAGAACGGGAGGGGCACATACAGAGTGGGAGGGGCATATACAGAATGGGGGGGCATGTACAGAATGGGAGGGGCACATACAGAATGGGAGGGGCATATGCAGAATGGGAGGGGCATATACAGAATGGGAGGGGCACATACAGAGTGGGAGGGGCATATACAGAATGGGAGGGGCATATACAGAGAACAGGGGGTAGGAATATTTCGTGCAAGATTTACCTGTGGGATTGGTCGCCATGACGCTCCCTATACTTGCCCCCAGGGGGGTATCCTCCGGGACAGTGATCTGGTAGTGAGACTGCAGGAAGGTGGGCACAGGGGCGGTGCCAGGGAGGATGCTGATATTCACTCGGGCATTAACTTCTGCCCTTACCCCTTCCCCATCCTGAGCCCCCACCTCCACATAAACGACAGAGCCGGCCCAAGCAGCGAGAGAGCGGGCCACCAATAGAGTGCCTGAGAGAGAGAGAGACTGCCATTAGACTGACATGCCAACACCCAGGGCTGCAGCGAGAGGGACACAATCGGTACCACAAAGGGTGTCTCTCCGGGTTATACCCCTTTGTCTCTCTGGGTTATACCCCTCTGTCTCTCCGGGTTATACCCCTCTGTCTCTCCGGGTTATATACCCCTCTGTCTCTCCGGGTTATACCCCTCTGTCTCTCTGGGTTATATACCCCTCTGTCTCTCTGGGTTATACCCCTCTGTCTCTCTGGGTTATATACCCCTCTGTCTCTCCGGGTTATACCCCTCTGTCTCTCTGGGTTATATACCCCTCTGTCTCTCTGGGTTATATACCCCTCTGTCTCTCCGGGTTATACCCCTCTGTCTCTCTGGGTTATATACTCCTCTGCCTCTCCTGGTTATACCCCTCTGTCTCTCAGGGTTATACCCCTCTGTCTCTCCGGGTTATACCCCTTTGTCTCTCTGGGTTATACTCCTCTGTCTCTCCGGGTTATACCCCTCTGTCTCTCCTGGTTATACCCCTCTGTCTCTCCGGGTTATACCCCTCTGTCTCTCCGGGTTATACCCCTCTGTCTCTCCTGGTTATACCCCTCTGTCTCTCTGGGTTATACCCCTCTGTCTCTCCAGGTTATACCCCTCTGTCTCTCCGGGTTATACCCCTCTGTCTCTCTGGGTTATATACCCCTCTGCCTCTCCTGGTTATACCCCTGTCTCTCTGGGTTATACCCCTCTGTCTCTCTGGGTTATATACCCCTCTGCCTCTCCTGGTTATACCCCTCTGTCTCTCTGGGTTATACCCCTCTGTCTCTCTGGGTTATACCCCTCTGTCTCTCTGGGTTATATACCCCTCTGTCTCTCAGGGTTATACCCCTCTGTCTCTCCGGGTTATACCCCTCTGTCTCTCCGGGTTATATACCCCTCTGTCTCTCCGGGTTATACCCCTCTGTCCCTCTGGGTTATATACCCCTCTGTCTCTCTGGGTTATATACCCCTCTGTCTCTCCGGGTTATATACCCCTCTGTCTCTCCGGGTTATACCCCTCTGTCCCTCTGGGTTATATACCCCTCTGTCTCTCTGGGTTATATACCCCTCTGTCTCACCGGGTTATACCCCTCTGTCTCTCTGGGTTATATACCCCTCTGTCTCACCGGGTTATACCCCTCTGTCTCTCTGGGTTATATACCCCTCTGTCTCTCAGGGTTATACCCCTCTGTCTCTCCAGGTTATATACCCCTCTGTCTCTCCGGGTTATACCCCTCTGTCTCTCTGGGTTATATACCCCTCTGTCTCTCCGGGTTATACCCCTCTGTCTCTCCGGGTTATATACCCCTCTGTCTCTCCGGGTTATACCACTCTGTCTCTCCGGGTTATACCCCTCTGTCTCTCTGGGTTATATACCCCTCTGTATCTCAGGGTTATACCCCTCTGTCTCTCCGGGTTATACCCCTCTGTCTCTCTGGGTTATATACCCCTCTGTCTCTCTGGGTTATATACCCCTCTGTCTCTCTGGGTTATATACCCCTCTGTCTCTCAGGGTTATACCCCTCTGTCTCTCTGGGTTATATACCCCTCTGTCTCTCGGGGTTATACCCCTCTGTCTCTCTGGGTTATATACCCCTCTGTCTCCCAGGGTTATACCCCTCTGTCTCTGGGGGTTATACCCCTCTGTCTCTCTGGGTTATATACCCCTCTGTCTCTCGGGGTTATACCCCTCTGTCTCTCTGGGTTATATACCCCTCTGTCTCTCGGGGTTATACCCCTCTGTCTCTCCGGGTTATATACCCCTCTGTCTCTCCGGGTTATACCCCCCTGGCTCTCCGGGTTATACCCCTCTGTCTCTCCGGGTTATACCCCTCTGTCTCTCAGGGTTATACCCCTCTGTCTCTCAGGGTTATACCCCTCTGTCTCTCGGGGTTATACCCCTCTGTCTCTCAGGGTTATACCCCTCTGTCTCTCGGGGTTATACCCCTCTGTCTCTCTGGGTTATACCCCTGTATGGGGTAGTTCTACCTCTCTGCCGTTCCTACCTGAGTCGGGGTCGATGCGGAACAGAGGGGGGCTGTTGCCGGAGGCGATGAGGTAGGTGAGGGTGCCGTGGGTGCCTTCGTCCTTATCGTGAGCTGAGACGCTCAGTACTGGGGTGCCCGGGGGGCTGAGGACGCTGATGCTCCCACCATAGTCAAGAGGATAAAAAACTGGGGGGTTGTCATTAATGTCCTCCAGGGTCACGTGCACGAGACAGGCAGCAGCGAGACCCCCCTAAAGTGGCAGGAGACAGCCAAAGAGTAAGTGTAGGGAGCACCCTATCCCCTGCACCCCCACATGTATACAGCTCCCTATCCCCTGCACCCCCACATGTATACAGCTCCCTATCCCCTGCACCCCCACATGTATACAGCTCCCTATCCCCTGCACCCCCACATGTGTACAGCTCCCTATCCCCTGCACCCCCACATGTATACAGCTCCCTATCCCCTGCACCCCCACATGTATACAGCTCCCTATCCCCTGCACCCCCACATGTATACAGCTCCCTATCCCCTGCACCCCCACATGTATACAGCTCCCTATCCCTGCACCCCCACATGTATACAGCTCCCTATCCCCTGCACCCCCACATGTATACAGCTCCCTATCCCCTGCAACCCACATGTATACAGCTCCCTATCCCCTGCACCCCCACATGTATACAGCACCCTATCCCCTGCACCCCCACATGTATACAGCACCCTATCCCCTGCACCCCCACATGTATACAGCTCCCTATCCCCTGCACCCCACATGTATACAGCTCCCTATCCCCTGCACCCCCACATGTATACAGCTCCCTATCCCCTGCACCCCCACATGTATACAGCTCCCTATCCCCTGCACCCCCACATGTATACAGCACCCTATCCTCTGCACCCCCACATGTATACAGCACCCTATCCCCTGCACCCCCACATGTATACAGCACCCTATCCCCTGCACCCCACATGTATACAGCACCCTATCCCCTGCACCCCCACATGTATACAGCACCCTATCCCCTGCACCCCCACATGTATACAGCACCCTATCCTCTGCACCCCACATGTATACAGCTCCCTATCCCTGCAACCCACATGTATACAGCTCCCTATCCCCTGCACCCCCACATGTATACAGCACCCTATCCCCTGCACCCCCACATGTATACAGCACCCTATCCCCTGCACCCCCACATGTATACAGCTCCCTATCCCCTGCACCCCCACATGTATACAGCTCCCTATCCCCTGCACCCCCACATGTATACAGCACCCTATCCCCTGCACCCCCACATGTATACAGCTCCCTATCCCCTGCACCCCCACATGTATACAGCACCCTATCCTCTGCACCCCCACATGTATACAGCACCCTATCCCCTGCACCCCCACATGTATACAGCACCCTATCCCCTGCACCCCCACATGTATACAGCTCCCTATCCCTGCACCCCCACATGTATACAGCACCCTATCCTCTGCACCCCCACATGTATACAGCACCCTATCCCCTGCACCCCCACATGTATACAGCACCCTATCCTCTGCACCCCCACATGTATACAGCACCCTATCCTCTGCACCCCCACATGTATACAGCACCCTATCCCCTGCACCCCCACATGTATACAGCACCCTATCCCCTGCACCCCCACATGTATACAGCACCCTATCCCCTGCACCCCCACATGTAACAGCACCCTATCCCCTGCACCCCCACATGTATACAGCACCCTATCCTCTGCACCCCCACATGTATACAGCACCCTATCCCCTGCACCCCCACATGTATACAGCACCCTATCCCCTGCACCCCCACATGTATACAGCTCCCTATCCCCTGCACCCCCACATGTATACAGCACCCTATCCTCTGCACCCCCACATGTATACAGCACCCTATCCCCTGGCACCCCCACATGTATACAGCACCCTATCCCCTGCACCCCCACATGTATACAGCACCCTATCCCCTGCACCCCCACATGTATTACAGCACCCTATCCTCTGCACCCCCACATGTATACAGCTCCCTATCCCCTGCAACCCACATGTATACAGCTCCCTATCCCTGCCCCCACATGTATCAGCCCCTATCCCCTGCACCCCACATGTATACAGCACCCTATCCCCTGCACCCCCACATGTATACAGCTCCCTATCCCCCTGCACCCCCACATGTATACAGCTCCCCTATCCCCTGCACCCCCCACATGTATACAGCTCCCTATCCTCTGCACCCCCACATGTATACAGCACCCTATCCCCTGCACCCCCACATGTATACAGCTCCCTATCCCCTGCACCCCCACATGTATACAGCTCCCTATCCCCTGCACCCCCACATGTATACAGCACCCTATCCCCTGCACCCCCACATGTATACAGCTCCCTATCCCCTGCACCCCCACATGTATACAGCTCCCTATCCCCTGCACCCCCACATGTATACAGCACCCTATCCCCTGCACCCCCACATGTATACAGCTCCCTATCCCCTGCACCCCCACATGTATACAGCACCCCCTTACCCCGTCAGTAGCGGTGACGTGCAGAAGGAAAGTTCGCTCCCCATCGTCCCGGTCCAGCGCCTCGGTGGTACAGATGTTGCCACTTTCTGGGTGAATGCGGAACTGTTGGGGGGACGTGGGGCTCAGTGAGTAAGAGACCGACCCCAAACTGCCGCTGTCGCTATCCAGCGCCGACACCTGAGTGAGAGGCACAATAAAGTCTCATACAGACCTGTCCAGCAGTTATTAACCCCTCCCCTGATACAGACCTGTCCAGCAGTTATTAACCCCTCCCCTGATACAGACCTGTCCAGCAGTTATTAACCCCTCCCCTGATACAGACCTGTCCAGCAGTTATTAACCCCTCCCCTGATACAGACCTGTCCAGCAGTTATTAACCCCTTCCTTGATACAGACCTGTCCAGCAGTTATTAACCCCTTCCTTGATACAGACCTGTCCAGCAGTTATTAACCCCTTCCTTGATACAGATGGGTTAATACAGTATATGCATGCAAAAGTTACAGACTAGTAGTAAAAGGGTTAATATGAAATCGGGCCAGAGAGGTTGGGGGTCAGTAAGGAATGGGTTAATACAGTATATGCATGCAAAAGTTACAGACTAGTAGTGAAAGGGTTAATATGAAATTGGGCCAGAGAGGTTGGGGGTCAGTAAGGAATGGGTTAATACAGTATATGCATGCAAACGTTACAGACTAGTAGTGAAAGGGTTAATATGACATCGGGCCAGAGAGGTTGGGGGTCAGTAAGGAATGGGTTAATACAGTATATGCATGCAAAAGTTACAGACTAGTAGTGAAAGGGTTAATATGACATCAGACCAGAGACGGGCGAATAGAAACCACTCGTCACTGGCTCATTTGCATTTTCACCCCAAAACCAAGTGCCCCCAGGGGTAACAGGCGCTCAGTGACAAATGTCGGGGGGGGGGGGGCAATCAGCCCTAGGGGCAAAGGCTCCCTTACAGCTGGGGCAATCGCTACCATGACCCTGGGACAGGAGAGGCACTGAATGAGTTAACTCCATGGAATGTTCATTGTGCCACAGAGCAGCTTAGTGGGTGCCACTTCCTCCTGGCACAGAGCAGGGCGGGGCACACAGCAGGGAGGGGCACAGAGCAAGGCGGGGCACAGGGCGGGGCACAGAGCAAGGCGGGGCACACAGCAGGGAGGGGCACAGGGCAGGGCACAGAGCAGGGAGGGGCACAGGGTGGGGCACAGAGCAGGGAGGGGCACACAGCAGGGAGGGGCACAGAGCAAGGCGGGGCACAGGGCGGGGCACAGAGCAAGGCGGGGCACACAGCAGGGAGGGGCACAGGGCAGGGCACAGAGCAGGGAGGGGCACAGGGTGGGGCACAGAGCAGGGAGGGGCACACAGCAGGGCGGGGCACACAGCAGGGAGGGGCACAGGGCAGGGCACAGAGCAGGGAGGGGCACAGGGTGGGGCACAGAGCAGGGAGGGGCACAGGGCAGGGCACAGAGCAGGGAGGGGCACAGGGTGGGGCAAAGAGCAGGGAGGGGCACAGGGCAGGGCACAGAGCAGGGAGGGGCACAGGGTGGGGCACAGAGCAGGGAGGGGCACACAGCAGGGAGGGGCACAGGGCAGGGCACAGAGCAGGGAGGGGCACAGGGTGGGGCACAGAGCAGGGAGGGGCACACAGCAGGGCGGGGCACACAGCAGCTTAGTGGGTGCCACTTCCTCCTGGCACAGAGCAGGGCGGGGCACAGGGTGGGGCACAGAGCAGGGCGGGGCACACAGCAGCTTAGTGGGTGCCACTTCCTCCTGGCACAGAGCAGGGCGGGGCACAGAGCAGGGCGGGGCACACAGCAGGGCGGGTCATAGTACTGCACAGGCAGGAAGTGAGATACCAGTTACACCCAGCAACCCAGCGAGTGTGCCAGGGCACCGACCCCTCCCTGCAACAGCAGCTCCACCATCTATTGCCCCATCTGCCCCCTCTGAGCAGCAGGGACCACATTTATATTCCTCCCACCAGCGGCCAACAGGGGCTCCACTCTAAAATTGCCCTAATACCCTAAAGCAGCAAGAAACAGCTCCACCTTGTCCCGCCCCTGCTTAATATATGGGCCAGCTCCACCTTGCCACACCCCTGCTTAATATATGGGCCAGCTCCACTGTGCCACACCCCTGCTTAATATATGGGCCAGCTCCACTGTGCCACACCCCTGCTTAATATATGGGCCAGCTCCACTGTGCCACACCCCTGCTTAATATATTGGCCAGCTCCACCATGCCACACCCCTGCTTAAGATATGGGCCAGCTCCACCATGCCACACCCCTGCTTAATATATGGGCCAGCTCCACTGTGCCACACCCCTGCTTAATATATGGACCAGCTCCACTGTGCCACACCCCTGCTTAATATATTGGCCAGCTCCACCATGCCACACCCCTGCTTAATATATGGGCCAGCTCCACCATGCCATACCCCTGCTTAATATATGGGCCAGCTCCACCATGCCATACCCCTGCTTAATATATGGGCAAGCTCCACCTTGCCACACCCCTGCTTAATATATGGGCCAGCTCCACCATGCCACACCCCTGCTTAATATATGGGCCAGCTCCACTGTGCCACACCCCTGCTTAAAATATGGGCCAGCTCCACCTTGCCACACCCCTGCTTAATATATGAGCCAGCTCCACCGTGCCATACCCCTGCTTAATATATGAGCCAGCTCCACCGTGCCGCACCCCTGCTTAATATATGGGCCAGCTCCACCATGCCACACCCCTGCTTAATATATGGGCCAGCTCCACTGAGCCACACCCCTGTTTAATATATGGGCCAGCTCCACCATGCCACACCCCTGCTTAATATATGGGCCAGCTCCACCATGCCATATCCCTGCTTTATATATGGGCCAGCTCCACTGTGCCACACCCCTGCTTAATTTATGAGCCAGCTCAACCGTGCCATACCCCTGCTTAATATATGGGCCAGCTCCACCTTGCCATACCCCTGCTTAATATATGGGCCAGCTCCACTGTGCCATACCCCTGTTTAATATATGGGCCAGCTCCACCGTGCCATACCCCTGCTTAATATATGGGCCAGCTCCACTGAGCCACACCCCTGCTTAATATATGGGCCAGCTCCACCATGCCACACCCCTGCTTAATTTATGGGCCAGCTCCACTGTGCCACACCCCTGCTTAATATATGGGCCAGCTCCACTGAGCCAAACCCCTGTTTAATATCCTTGTAGATTGTAAGCTCTTTTGGGCAGCTCCACCATGCCATACCCCTGCTTAATATATGGGCCAGCTCCACCATGCCACACCCCTGCTTAATATATGGGCCAGCTCCACTGAGCCACACCCCTGTTTAATATATGGGCCAGCTCCACCATGCCACACCCCTGCTTAATATATGGGCCAGCTCCACTGTGCCACACCCCTGCTTAATTTATGGACCAGCTCCACTGTGCCATACCCCTGCTTAATATATGGGCCAGCTCCACCATGCCATACCCCTGCTTAATATATGGGCCAGCTCCACCTTGCCACACCCCTGCTTAATATATGGGCCAGCTCCACCTTGCCACACCCCTGCTTAATATATGGGCCAGCTCCACTCTGCCATACCCCTGCTTAATATATGGGCCAGCTCCACCTTGCCACACCCCTGCTTAATATATGAGCCAGCTCCACTGAGCCACACCCCTGTTTAATATATGGGCCAGCTCCACCATGCCACACCCCTGCTTAATATATGGGCCAGCTCCACTGTGCCACACCCCTGCTTAATTTATGGACCAGCTCCACTGTGCCATACCCCTGCTTAATATATGGGCCAGCTCCACCATGCCATACCCCTGCTTAATATATGGGCCAGCTCCACCTTGCCACACCCCTGCTTAATATATGGGCCAGCTCCACCTTGCCACACCCCTGCTTAATATATGGGCCAGCTCCACTCTGCCATACCCCTGCTTAATATATGGGCCAGCTCCACCTTGCCACACCCCTGCTTAATATATGAGCCAGCTCAACCGTGCCATACCCCTGCTTAATATATGAGCCAGCTCCACTGTGCCACACCCCTGCTTAATATATGAGCAAGCTCTACTGTGCCATACCCCTGCTTAATATATGGGCCAGCTCCACCATGCCACACCCCTGCTTAATATATGGGCCAGCTCCACTGAGCCACACCCCTGTTTAATATATGGGCCAGCTCCACCATGCCACACCCCTGCTTAATATATGGGCCAGCTCCACTGTGCCACACCCCTGCTTAATTTTTGGACCAGCTCCACTGTGCCACACCCCTGCTTAATATATGGGCCAGCTCCACTGTGCCACACCACTGCTAAATATATGGGCAAGCTCCACCATGCCATACCCCTGCTTAATATATGGGCCAGCTCCACCATGCCATACCCCTGCTTAATATATGGGCCAGCTCCACCATGCCACACCCCTGCTTAATTTATGGGCCAGCTCCACTGTGCCACACCCCTGCTTAATATATGGGCCAGCTCCACTGTGCCACACCCCCGCTTAATATAGGAATCATCTCCACCTTCCCATACCCCTGCTTAATATAGGAATCTGCTCCACCTTGCCATACCCCTGCTTAATATAGGAATCAGCTCCACCTTGCCATACCCCTGCTTAATATAGGAACCAGCTCCACCTTGCCATACCCCTGCTTAATATAGGAATCAGCTCCACCTTGCCATACCCCTGCTTAATATAGGAATCAGCTCCACCTTCCCATACCCCTGCTTAATATAGGAATCAGCTCCACCTTGCCATACCCCTGCTTAATATAGGAATCAGCTCCACCTTGCAATACCCCTGCTAAATATAGGAATCAGCTCCACCTTCCCATACCCCTGCTTAATATAGGAATCAGCTCCACCTTGCAATACCCCTGCTTAATATAGGAATCAGCTCCACCTTGCAATACCCCTGCTTAATATAGGAATCAGCTCCACCTTGCAATACCCCTGCTTAATATAGGAATCAGCTCCACCTTCCCATACCCCTGCTTAATATAGGAATCAGCTCCACCTTCCCATACCCCTGCTTAATATAGGAATCAGCTCCACCTTGCCATACCCCTGCTTAATATAGGAATCAGCTCCACCTTGCCATACCCCTGCTTAATATAGGAATCAGCTCCACCTTGCCATACCCCTGCTTAATATAGGAATCTGCTCCACCTTGCAATACCCCTGCTTAATATAGGAATCAGCTCCACCTTCCCATACCCCTGCTTAATATAGGAATCAGCTCCACCTTCCCATACCCCTGCTTAATATAGGAATCAGCTCCACCTTGCCATACCCCTGCTTAATATAGGAACCAGCTCCACCTTCCCATACCCCTGCTTAATATAGGAATCAGCTCCACCTTGCCATACCCCTGCTTAATATAGGAACCAGCTCCACCTTCCCATACCCCTGCTTAATATAGGAATCAGCTCCACCTTGCCATACCCCTGCTTAATATAGGAATCAGCTCCACCTTGCCATACCCCTGCTTAATATAGGAATCTGCTCCACCTTGCAATACCCCTGCTTAATATAGGAATCAGCTCCACCTTCCCATACCCCTGCTTAATATAGGAATCAGCTCCACCTTCCCATACCCCTGCTTAATATAGGAATCAGCTCCACCTTGCCATACCCCTGCTTAATATAGGAACCAGCTCCACCTTGCCATACCCCTGCTTAATATAGGAATCAGCTCCACCTTGCCATACCCCTGCTTAATATAGGAATCAGCTCCACCTTCCCATACCCCTGCTTAATATAGGAATCAGCTCCACCTTGCCATACCCCTGCTTAATATAGGAATCAGCTCCACCTTGCAATACCCCTGCTTAATATAGGAATCAGCTCCACCTTCCCATACCCCTGCTTAATATAGGAATCAGCTCCACCTTGCAATACCCCTGCTTAATATAGGAATCAGCTCCACCTTGCAATACCCCTGCTTAATATAGGAATCAGCTCCACCTTGCAATACCCCTGCTTAATATAGGAATCAGCTCCACCTTCCCATACCCCTGCTTAATATAGGAATCAGCTCCACCTTCCCATACCCCTGCTTAATATAGGAATCAGCTCCACCTTGCCATACCCCTGCTTAATATAGGAATCAGCTCCACCTTGCCATACCCCTGCTTAATATAGGAATCAGCTCCACCTTGCCATACCCCTGCTTAATATAGGAATCTGCTCCACCTTGCAATACCCCTGCTTAATATAGGAATCAGCTCCACCTTCCCATACCCCTGCTTAATATAGGAATCAGCTCCACCTTCCCATACCCCTGCTTAATATAGGAATCAGCTCCACCTTGCCATACCCCTGCTTAATATAGGAACCAGCTCCACCTTCCCATACCCCTGCTTAATATAGGAATCAGCTCCACCTTGCCATACCCCTGCTTAATATAGGAACCAGCTCCACCTTCCCATACCCCTGCTTAATATAGGAATCAGCTCCACCTTGCCATACCCCTGCTTAATATAGGAATCAGCTCCACCTTGCCATACCCCTGCTTAATATAGGAACCAGCTCCACCTTCCCATACCCCTGCTTAATATAGGAAACAGCTCCACCTTGCCATACCCCTGCTTAATATAGGAAACAGCTCCACCTTGCCATACCCCTGCTTAATATAGGAAACAGCTCCACCTTGCCATACCCCTGCTTAATATAGGAACCAGCTCCATCTTCCTATACCCCTGCTTAATATAGGAATCAGCTCCACCTTGCCATACCCCTGCTTAATATAGGAATCAGCTCCACCTTGCCATACCCCTGCTTAATATAGGAAACAGCTCCACCTTGCCATACCCCTGCTTAATATAGGAATCAGCTCCACCTTGCCATACCCCTGCTTAATATAGGAATCAGCTCCACCTTGCCATACCCCTGCTTAATATAGGAATCAGCTCCACCTTCCCATACCCCTGCTTAATATAGGAATCAGCTCCACCTTGCCATACCCCTGCTTAATATAGGAATCAGCTCCACCTTGCCATACCCCTGCTTAATATAGGAATCAGCTCCACCTTCCCATACCCCTGCTTAATATAGGAATCAGCTCCACCTTGCCATACCCCTGCTTAATATAGGAATCAGCTCCACCTTGCCATACCCCTGCTTAATATAGGAATCAGCTCCACCTTGCCATACCCCTGCTTAATATAGGAATCAGCTCCACCTTGCCATACCCCAGCTTAATATAGGAATCAGCTCCACCTTGTCATACCCCTGCTTAATATAGGAATCTGCTCCACCTTGCCATACCCCTGCTTAATATAGGAATCAGCTCCACCTTGCAATACCCCTGCTTAATATAGGAATCAGCTCCACCTTGCAATACCCCTGCTTAATATAGGAATCTGCTCCACCTTGCCATACCCCTGCTTAATATAGGAATCAGCTCCACCTTCCCATACCCCTGCTTAATATAGGAATCAGCTCCACCTTGCAATACCCCTGCTTAATATAGGAATCAGCTCCACCTTGCAATACCCCTGCTTAATATAGGAATCAGCTCCACCTTCCCATACCCCTGCTTAATATAGGAAACAGCTCCACCTTGCAATACCCCTGCTTAATATAGGAATCAGCTCCATCTTGCCATACCCCTGCTTAATATAGGAATCAGCTCCACCTTGCAATACCCCTGCCTAATATAGGAATCAGCTCCACCTTGCCATACCCCTGCTTAATATAGGAATCAGCTCCACCTTGCCATACCCCTGCTTAATATAGGAATCAGCTCCACCTTGCCATACCCCTGCTTAATATAGGAAACAGCTCCACCTTCCCATACCCCTGCTTAATATAGGAATCAGCTCCACCTTGCCATACCCCTGCTTAATATAGGAATCAGCTCCACCTTGCCATACCCCTGCTTAATATAGGGATCAGCTCCACCTTGCCATACCCCTGCTTAATATAGGAATCCGGTCCATAATTTAATAGGGCTCCACCTAGTAACACTCTTGCTAAACAATAGGAAACAGCCCCAAGTGACGCTCACCTGCAGGAAGCAGCTGCCCCGTGCCGTGCCCTCGCTCAGGGTGGCATTATAAACTGGGCTGGAGAAGATTGGCTCGTTATCATTGACATCGAGGAGATGGATCCTCACAAGGGCTGTGGAGCTTAGCGACGGCTGACCCTGATCTGATGCCACCACAGTAATTTTGGGATGGGGTTCCTGTTCATAGTCCAGAGGAGCTGCAGTTGTGATGACCCCGGTGTCTGGGTTGATATTGAACCATGGGGTGGGCAAGAGACTGTACCTTACCTCTCCATTTACCCCCTGGTCCCTGTCTCGGGCCGTTACTTGGAGGAGGAAGCTGCCGGGGTGCACAGCTTCTGGAACGGTGTGGCTGTATTCCTGCCGGTCAAATACTGGTGGGTTATCATTGACATCAGTCACTTCCAAAACAAAGGAAGACTCCGCCCTTAGAGGGGGTGTTCCCGCATCAGTTGCAAGAACTCTCAGGCGGTAGGAGTCCCGCTCTTCCCGGTCGAGCAGTTTGTCGACGCAGATGAGATAGATGATGCTGTCTTTGGTGGTCAGGGCAAACTTGCCTTCTCCTCCTTCCAGAGATACATCTACATCTGGGTGTTCTCCATAGTCAGGGTCCGAGACAGAGATACGAGCCACATATTGCCCCGGGTTAGCTCCCTCAGACACTCTGGGAGCCCCATCCTCACTCAGAAAAATAATGGTCATACTGGGTTGATTGTCATTGGAGTCCCGTACCTGAATGGACACAAAGGCTGTGCCAACCTCTGGTTGTTCTGCTCCATCCTTGGCTTGTACAACCAGTTCATGAACCTTCCTGGTCTCGTAGTCCAGTGGCTTGTTGATCTGGATCAGGCCTGACTGAGCATTTATAGTGAAGTAGCCCTCCGGGTCACTCTGTCTGCGATTGATCTCATAACGAACATCTCCATTGGGGCCTTGGTCAGCATCCGTAGCATAGACTTGCAAGACGCTTGCCCCCGGCAGAAGGCTTTCTGAGATGAGTGCCTGATAGCGACTCTGGTTGAACACCGGTGCGTGGTCATTGATGTCTAGAATGACTATGTCCAACCGCATCTGGGAGCTGCGAGTAGGCGAGCCTCCATCATAAGCCTCTAAAACAAGCGAGTAGCTTGACTGGTTCTCACGATCGATATCTGAGCTCACAACCAGCTCAACCTCCAGGACCCCATTGGACACTCTACGGGTTTCTAAGCGAAACTTCTGCAGAGGATCTCCACTCCTGATCAAGTAACCCTGAGTGCTTAATACTCCGCTGTCCGAGTCCATTGCTGGATCCACTGGGTACCGAGTTCCCAACGGGGTGTGTTCTGGGATACTCAGCTCGGTTCGCCCTTTTGAAAACGTGGGGGAATGGTCATTAATATCATCCACATGAATGTCCACCTCCACCGTGGTACCTTCTGGGGTGACTGCAATGAAACTATAGTGGTTGCGCTTCTCCCGGTCTAGGACCTTCGCTGTCTTGATGATGCCGGTGTTTTCATCGATGTCCAGATCCGTGCTGACCCCACTGCCCTCCTGTGCAGAGATGAAGAACATGTATCCAGTAGAACCAGGAGGGAGGCCGGCACTAATGTCCCCGATGATGGTGCCAGCAGGCTGCTCCTCATCAATGTGTAACTCCAGGGTGCCCAGAGAGGCCCAGGAGGGTGAACATGCCAGGAGCAGCAGGAGGCAGAAGGTGAAGGCCGGCATGGTTTCTGCAGAGCTGACTGGAGGTGACAGATCTCCAAGAGCATTCAGAGGGCACCTGGGTGACGGATGGAAAATGTGGTTAAAACCTCAACAAAAACAAAATCAACATTTATAGCTGAAAACATAAGAGAAGTGAGAAGTAAGCCTCCCTATCCGAACTCTCCGGCCTCCCTATCCGAACTTTGCGGCCTCACTATCCGAACTCTCCGGCCTCCCTATCCGAACTCTCCGGCCTCCCTATCCGAACTCTCCGGCCTCCCTATCCGAACTCTCCGGCCTCAATATCCGAACTCTCCGGCCTCCCTTTCTGAACTCTCCGGCCTCCCTTTCTGAACTCTCCGGCCTCCCTATCCGAACTCTCTGGCCTCAATATCCGAACTCTCCGGCCTCCCTTTCTGAACTCTCCAGCCTCCCTATCCCAACTCTCCGGCCTCCCTATCCGAACTCTCCGGCCTCCCTATCCCAACTCTCCGGCCTCCCTCACAGACTCACTTACCTACACAGAACTAAAGGGCAGAACCCCTGGGTATCAGCCCCACAGACTCACTTACCTACACAGAACTAAAGGGCAGAACCCCTGGGTATCAGCCCCACAGACTCACTTACCTACACAGAACTAAAGGGCAGAACCCCTGGGTATCAGCCCCACAGACTCACTTACCTACACAGAACTAAAGGGCAGAACCCCTGGGTATCTATGAAATTAGGGGCCCAAGGTATTTCTCAAGTACACCAGGGCCTCTAAAATGCTCTTTACCCCAGATAGGGGCACTTAGCTGTAGGTGCGGCTCGGAGGCCTGGAAGATACCATTACCATGCTGGGGGGGGGGCAGTTGCTCAGTCAGTGAGTGGGATTAATATTATTGGGATTATAGGAAGGTTGTTCTGTGGGAGACAAAAACTGCCTTTATTCTCAGTAATCCCCCCCTGCACCCAGTCACGGGGCAAACAGCAACCTAATCCTGCCCCCTGAACTGCCCCCTCCTGCCCTCTGTATAGTAACCCTCATCTATCATACCCACCCCCATAGGCACTGACACTCACGCAGGGGGCACTGACACTCACGCAGGGGGCACTGACACTCACGCAGGGGGTACTCACACTCACGCAGGGGGCACTGACACTCACGCAGGGGGCACTCACACTCACGCAGGGGGCACTCACACTCACGCAGGGGGCACTCACACTCACGCAGGGGGCACTCACACTCACGCAGGGGGCACTCACACTCACGCAGGGGGTACTCACACTCACACAGGGGGCACTCACACTCACGCAGGGGGCACTCACACTCACGCAGGGGGTACTCACACTCACGCAGGGGGCACTCACACTCACGCAGGGGGTACTCACACTCACGCAGGGGGTACTCACACTCACGCAGAGGGCACTCACACTCACGCAGGGGGTACTCACACTCACGCAGGGGGTACTCACACTCACGCAGGGGGCACTCACACTCACGCAGGGGGTACTCACACTCACGCAGGGGGTACTCACACTCACGCAGGGGGCACTCACACTCACACAGGGGGTACTCACACTCCCACAGGGCTACTCGCCCCCATTCCCTATAGATACCCACTCCCACAGGGCTACTCCCCCCATTCCCTATAGATACCCACTCCCACAGGGCTACTCGCCCCCATTCCCTATAGATAACCACTCCCACAGGGCTACTCGCCCCCATTCCCTATAGATACCACTCCACAGGCTACTCCCCCCATCCTATAACCCACCCCAGGGCTACTCGCCCCATTCCCTATAGATACCCACTCCCACAGGGCTACTCGCCCCCATTCCCTATAGATACCCACTCCCACAGGGCTACTCGCCCCCATTCCCTATAGATACCCACTCCCACAGGGCTACTCGCCCCATTCCCTATAGATACCCACTCCCAGGGCTACTCGCCCCCATTCCCTATAGATACCCACTCCCACAGGGCTACTCGCCCCCATTCCCTATAGATACCCACTCCCACAGGGCTACTCGCCCCCATTCCCTATAGATACCCACTCCCACAGGGCTACTCGCCCCCATTCCCTATAGATACCCACTCCCACAGGGCTACTCGCCCCCATTCCCTATAGATACCCACTCCCACAGGGCTACTCGCCCCCATTCCCTATAGATACCCCCACTCCCCCCCCCACAGGGCTACTCGCCCCATTCCCTATAGATACCCACTCCCACAGGGCTACTCGCCCCCATTCCCTATAGATACCCACTCCCACAGGGCTACTCGCCCCCATTCCCTATAGATACCCACTCCCACAGGGCTACTCGCCCCCATTCCCTATAGATACCCACTCCACAGGGCTACTCGCCCCATTTCCCTATAGATACCCACTCCCACAGGGCTACTCGCCCCCATTCCCTATAGATACCCACTCCCACAGGGCTACTCGCCCCCATTCCCTATAGATACCCACTCCCACAGGGCTACTCGCCCCCATTCCCTATAGATACCCACTCCCACAGGGCTACTCGCCCCCATTCCCTATAGATACCCACTCCCACAGGGCTACTCGCCCCCATTCCCTATAGATACCCACTCCCACAGGGCTACTCGCCCCCATTCCCTATAGATACCCACTCCCACAGGGCTACTTGCCCCCATTCCCTATAGCAAATGGGAAGGGCATGGGTTAAACAAAAACACCCAGAAAAGGGAACATAAAGAGAATGATGGGAAAAATAAAATAAAACTTGGCAAATGAGCTGACAATTCAATCAGTTTCAGAAGAAATTATTTTTAAGCATCTGCTGTGTTAATGGAAAGTTTCTAAGAATTAACTGTGAGTCTCTGTGAACAGAAACATCAATGTAACCCTGCAATTAGTCCAAGGATTAGAGTGTCAGCTCTGTGGGGCAGGGGAAAGATTGGATGTAACCCAATGATATTTCCCCATATTAGAGTGTCAGCTCTGTGGGACAGGGGAAAGATTGGATGTAACCCAATGATATTTCCCTGTGTTAGACTGTCAGCTCTGTGGGGCAGGGGAAAGATTGGATGTAACCCAATGATATTTCCCTGTGTTAGAGTGTCAGCTCTGTGGGACAGGGGAAAGATTGAATGTAACCCAATGATATTTCCCTGTGTTAGAGTGTCAGCTCTGTGGGACAGGGGAAAGATTGGATGTAACCCAATGATATTTCCCTGTGTTAGACTGTCAGCTCTGTGGGGCAGGGGAAAGATTGGATGTAACCCAATGATATTTCCCTGTGTTAGAGTGTCAGCTCTGTGGGACAGGGGAAAGATTGGATGTAACCCAATGATATTTCCCTGTGTTAGAGTGTCAGCTCTGTGGGACAGGGGAAAGATTGAATGTAACCCAATGATATTTCCCTGTGTTAGAGTGTCAGCTCTGTGGGACAGGGGAAAGATTGAATGTAACCCATGATATTTCCCTGTGTTAGAGTGTCAGCTCTGTGGGGCAGGGGAAAGATTGGATGTAACCCAATGATATTTCCCTGTGTTAGAGTGTCAGCTCTGTGGGACAGGGGAAAGATTGGATGTAACCCAATGATATTTCCCTGTGTTAGAGTGTCAGCTCTGTGGGACAGGGGAAAGATTGAATGTAACCCAATGATATTTCCCTGTGTTAGAGTGTCAGCTCTGTGGGACAGGGGAAAGATTGGATGTAACCCAATGATATTTCCCTGTGTTAGAGTGTCAGCTCTGTGGGACAGGGGAAAGATTGAATGTAACCCAATGATATTTCCCTGTGTTAGAGTGTCAGCTCTGTGGGACAGGGGAAAGATTGGATGTAACCCAATGATATTTCCCTGTGTTAGAGTGTCAGCTCTGTGGGACAGGGGAAAGATTGGATGTAACCCAATGATATTTCCCTGTGTTAGAGTGTCAGCTCTGTGGGATTGGAATGAAAAACAGTGGAGAAATACATGACATGTATTTTAGTGACATAGGCCAGAAAACCTCCATATATGGTAAAGCATTGGTTTCACCTTTAGAGTGTCAGCTCTGTGGGTTGGTGGGTGCCATGGACTTAGTCTCACCTTTAGAGTGTCAGCTCTGTGGGTTGGTGGGTGCCATGTAATTAGTCTCACCTTTAGAGTGTCAGCTCTATGGGTTGGTGGGTGCCATGTAATTAGTCTCACCTTTAGAGTGTCAGCTCTGTGGGCTGGTGGGTGCCATGTAATTAGTCTCACCTTTAGAGTGTCAGCTCTATGGGCTGCTGGGTGCCATGTAATTAGTCTCACCTTTAGAGTGTCAGCTCTATGGGCTGGTTGGTGCCATGTAATTAGTCTCACCTTTAGAGTGTCAGCTCTGTGGGCTGGTGAGTGCCATGTAATTAGTCTCACCTTTAGAGTGTCAGCTCTGTGGGTTGGTGGGTGCCATGTAATTAGTCTCACCTTTAGAGTGTCAGCTCTGTGGGCTGGTGATTGCCATGTAATTAGTCTCACCTTTAGAGTGTCAGCTCTGTGGGCTGGTGAGTGCCATGTAATTAGTCTCACCTTTAGAGTGTCAGCTCTATGGGCTGGTGGGTGCCATGTAATTAGTCTCACCTTTAGAGTGTCAGCTCTATGGGTTGGTGGGTGCCATGTAATTAGTCTCACCTTTAGAGAGTCAGCTCTATGGGTTGGTGGGTGCCATGTAATTAGTCTCACCTTTAGAGTGTCAGCTCTATGGGCTGGTGGGTGCCATGTAATTAGTCTCACCTTTAGAGTGTCAGCTCTATGGGTTGGTGGGTGCCATGTAATTAGTCTCACCTTTAGAGTGTCAGCTCTGTGGGTTGGTGGGTGCCATGTAATTAGTCTCACCTTTAGAGTGTCAGCTCTATGGGTTGGTGGGTGCCATGTAATTAGTCTCACCTTTAGAGTGTCAGCTCTATGGGTTGGTGGGTGCCATGTAATTAGTCTCACCTTTAGAGTGTCAGCTCTGTGGGCTGGTGAGTGCCATGTAATTAGTCTCACCTTTAGAGTGTCAGCTCTGTGGGCTGGTGAGTGCCATGTAATTAGTCTCACCTTTAGAGTGTCAGCTCTGTGGGTTGGTGAGTGCCATGTAATTAGTCTCACCTTTAGAGTGTCAGCTCTGTGGGCTGGTGATTGCCATGTAATTAGTCTCACCTTTAGAGTGTCAGCTCTGTGGGTTGGTGGGTGCCATGTAATTAGTCTCACCTTTAGAGTGTCAGCTCTGTGGGTTGGTGGGTGCCATGTAATTAGTCTCACCTTTAGAGTGTCAGCTCTGTGGGCTGGTGATTGCCATGTAATTAGTCTCACCTTTAGAGTGTCAGCTCTGTGGGTTGGTGGGTGCCATGTAATTAGTCTCACCTTTAGAGTGTCAGCTCTGTGGGTTGGTGGGTGCCATGTAATTAGTCTCACCTTTAGAGTGTCAGCTCTGTGGGCTGGTGAGTGCCATGTAATTAGTCTCACCTTTAGAGTGTCAGCTCTGTGGGCTGGTGAGTGCCATGTAATTAGTCTCACCTTTAGAGTGTCAGCTCTGTGGGCTGGTGAGTGCCATGTAATTAGTCTCACCTTTAGAGTGTCAGCTCTGTGGGCTGGTGAGTGCCATGTAATTAGTCTCACCTTTAGAGTGTCAGCTCTGTGGGCTGGTGGGTGCCATGTAATTAGTCTCACCTTTAGAGTGTCAGCTCTGTGGGCTGGTGAGTGCCATGTAATTAGTCTCACCTTTAGAGTGTCAGCTCTGTGGGCTGGTGAGTGCCATGTAATTAGTCTCACCTTTAGAGTGTCAGCTCTGTGGGCTGGTGAGTGCCATGTAATTAGTCTCACCTTTAGAGTGTCAGCTCTGTGGGCTGGTGAGTGCCATGTAATTAGTCTCACCTTTAGAGTGTCAGCTCTATGGGCTGGTGGGTGCCATGTAATTAGTCTCACCTTTAGAGTGTCAGCTCTATGGGTTGGTGGGTGCCATGTAATTAGTCTCACCTTTAGAGAGTCAGCTCTATGGGTTGGTGGGTGCCATGTAATTAGTCTCACCTTTAGAGTGTCAGCTCTGTGGGTTGGTGGGTGCCATGTAATTAGTCTCACCTTTAGAGTGTCAGCTCTGTGGGTTGGTGAGTGCCATGTAATTAGTCTCACCTTTAGAGTGTCAGCTCTGTGGGTTGGTGGGTGCCATGTAATTAGTCTCACCTTTAGAGTGTCAGCTCGGTGTTAGAGTCCTGTTCCTTCGCTCTGTCTCTTGCAGTCTCCCCCTATAACCAGATGTCTCCGTTTCCATCCCAGGAGACCCCACGTCCACCCTCTCCTAACGGTCTGTCTCTCCGCTTGTTGTACCCGTGCCAGTTTATCCCTCTCTCCGTTCAGCTTCACGGATGTCTCCCAGGCCCGGCCAAGGCTCTCTCAGAGGTCTCTTTCAGCAAGGCAGTCTCTGAAGCCATGTAGAACAGTCTCATTCTCTGTTTTCCTTTGTGCCCATCACTGCAGTCTCTTCTCGGCAGGTCTGTCTCTGTGTAGGTGTCTCTCTCCTCCAGATGTGCCTGGGGGTGGGGAGCGGGGGGCTGTGAGCTGTCTCTTGGAGAGATTCCAATGCGCCCCTTGGATGCAGAGCTCTAGGAGTGTCTGTGCGTGCCCCAGCAGTCTCTTTCTCTCTCCCTGGCTGTCTCGCTGGCTGGGACAATGGATTCAGACAGCTGTGGATGTGAGAGACAGGCAGCACTGAGGGACTGAGAGGCTGCTCTGAAACCTGACTCCCCCCCCAGCCTCCCTCCCCCCAATCCTCTCTCTCTCTCAGCAGCAGCAGCCTGTGCCCTCCCCCCCCCCAGCTCCCCCCCCCAGCTCCATCCCCTGCCCCCCCCCCAGCTCCATCCCTTCCTTCCACTGCCGCCTCATCTGGATCATTTCTTCTGCTCAGTTGGGGGGAGACAGAATTCCAGGAGCAGACCCAGCAAATAGCATGGAAACTGCCCAGAGAGACTGGGGGGGCACAGGGGGAAGGATGGGGGCCCTCCAGCTCTTACTCACACACACACACATACACACTCACATATACACACACACACTTATACATATACACACACACACACTATACACACACACACACTATACACACACACTATACACTCACACACACTATACACACACACACTTATATATACACACACACACTATACACACACACACTATACACACACACACTATACACACACACACACACACTATACACACACACACACTATACACACACACACTTATATATACACACACACTATACACACACACACTATACACACACACACTATACACACACACACTTATACATATACACACACACTTATATATACACACACACTTATATATACACACACACACTATACACACACACTTATACATATACACACACACTTATATATACACACACACTTATATATACACACACACACTATACACACACACTTATATATACACACACACACTATACACACACACTTATATATATATACACACACACACTGTGTGTGTCTCTATATGTGTGTGTGTATGCAAGGGGGGGTGGGGTTACCAAAGGGACACATTAGTGATGTTGGGGTATTTATTTAGCCACACACAGATGAATAAATGCTCAGTGGTTTCAACATATTTACATGCAAATTTCTTGTCTGAATGTATGGTACCCCCCCCCCCAGCAAGTCAGTATATCAGCCCCATATTACTCAGGGCACACATCACGTGAAAACGTAAAAATTTATATTTTTTATGTGGGATATGTGTTGGATCCAGGATGTCGGATATGCACTATATGATGGATATGGGATATGTGTCGAATATGGAATATGTGTCAGATACGGGATATGTGTTGGATTCAGGATATGTGTTGGATATGGAATATGTGTTGAATATAGGCTGTCGGATACGCAATATATGACAAATATGAGATATGTGTTGGATATGGGATATGTTGAATGCAGGATATGTGAAAGATACGTAATATGTGTTGGATTCAGGATATGTGTCAGATATGGAATATGTGTTGGATACGGGATATGTGTTGGATACGGGATATGTGTTGGATATGGGATATGTCAGATATGGAATATGTGTTGAATATAGGCTGTCGGATACGCAATATATGACGAATATGAGATATGTGTTGGATATGGGATATGTTGAATGCGGGATATGTGTTAGATACTGGATATGTATTGGATACGGGATGTCGGATACGCACTATATGATGGATATGGGATATGGTTGAATACGGAATATGTGAAAGATACGTAATATGTGTTGGATTCAGGATATGTGTCAGATATGGAATATGTGTTGGATATGTGATATGTGTTGGATACGGGATATGTGTTGGATACGGGATATGTGTTGGATACGGGATATGTCAGATATGGAATATGTGTTGGATCCAGGATGTCGGATACATACTATATGATGGATATGGGATATGGTTGAATACGTAATATGTGAAAGATACGTAATATGTGTTGGATTCAGGATATGTGTCAGATATGGAATATGTGTTGGATATGGGATATGTGTTGGATACGGGATATGTGTTGGATACGGGATATGTGTTGGATATGGGATATGTCAGATATGGAATATGTGTTGGATCCAGGATGTCGGATACACACTATATGATGGATATGGGATATGGTCGAATAAGTAATATGTAAAAGATATGTAATATGTGTTGGATTCAGGATATGTGTTGGATACGGGATATGTGTTGGATACGGGATATGTCAGATATGGAATATGTGTTGAATATAGGCTGTCGGATACGCAATATATGACGAATATGAGATATGTGTTGGATACGGGATATGTGTTGGATATGGGATATGTTGAATGCGGGATATGTGTTAGATACTGGATATGTATTGGATACGGGATATGTGTCAGATACAGGATATGTGTGTGATACGGGATATGTGTTGGATATAGGCTGTCGGATACGCAATATATGACGTATATGGGATATGTATTGGATACGGGATATGTGTTGGATATGGGATATGTTGGATACGGAATAGGTGTCAGATACGGGATGTGACAAATTTGTGATATGTCAGATAAGGAATGTGTGTTACATAAGGGATCTGTGTCACATACAGAATATGTATCGGATATGGGATATGTGTTGGATATGGAATATGTGTCAGATATGGGATATGTGTTGGATATGGGATATGTGTTGGATAAGGGATATGTGACGGAGACAGGACATGTGTTGGATATGGGATATGTGTTGGATACGGGACATGTGTTGGATACGGAATATGTATTGGATACGGGATATGTGTCAGATATGGGATATGTGTCGGATACAGGATATGTGTTGGATAATGGCTGTCGGATACGCAATATATGATGGATATAGGAAATGTGTTGGATATGGAATATATGAAAGATACAGAATGTTTTATAGGTTGGATGCAGGATATGTGTTGGATACCAGATATGTATTGGATACGGGATATGTGTCGGATACAGGATATGCATTGGATATAGGTTGTAGCATATGCAATATATGACAGATGTGGGATATGTGTCGGATACGGAATAAGTGTTGGATATAAGCTGTCAGATACGCAATATATGATGGATATGGGATATGTGTCAGATACAGAATTATGTGAAGGATATGGGATATGTGTTGGATGCAGGATATGTGTTGGATAGAGGATGTCAGATATGCAATATATGATGGATGTGGGACATGTGTCGGATACGGAATATGTGTTGTATATGGGATATGTTGGATACAGAATAGGTGTCAGATACGGGATGTGTCGAATACGTGATATGTCAGATAAGGAATGTGTGTTACATACAGAATATGTGTCGGATATGGAATATGTGTCAGACACAGGATATGTGTCGGATATGAGATATGTGTTACATATGGGATCGGTGTCACATACAGAATATGTGTTGGATACGGTATATGTGTTGGATACGGGATGTGTCGGATACGGGATGTGTCGGATGTGGGATATGGAATATGTGTCAGATACGGGATATGGGTCAGGTATTTAATATGTGTCAAATATGTGAAATGTGTCAAATACAGGATACGGGATATGTGTTGCATATGGGATATGTTTGATAAGAGATATATGTCGGATATGGGATATGTGTCGGATACAGAATATGTGTTGGATACGGGATGGGTTGAATAATGAATATGGGTTGGATATGTGTTGCGGAAATGGGATATGTGTTGGATACAGGATGTTGGATACGCAATATATGACGGATACGGGATATGTGTTGGATACGGAATATGTTTGATGGGGGATATGTGTTGGATACAGGATATGTTGAATATGGAATAGGTGTCAGATACTGATACTGAGTCAAATACGTGATATGTCAGGTAAGGAATGTGTGTTACATACAGAATATGTGTCGGATATGGGATATGTTGGATAAGGGATATGTTGGATACGGTATATGTGTTGGATACGGGATGTGTCGGATTTAGTATATGTTGGAAAAGGGAAATGTGTCAGATATGGGATCTGTGTCGAATATGGGATATAGGTCAGGTATGGAATATGTGTCAAATATGTGAAATGTGTCAGATATGGGATATGTTTGTTGAGGGATATGTGTCAGATATAGGATATGTTGGATACGGTATATGTGTTGCATATGGGATATGTTTGATAAGATTTTTGAGATATATGTTGGATATGGAATATGTGTTGGATACAGAATATGTGTCGGATACGGGATATGTTGAATAATGAATATGGGTCGGATATGTAATAGGTCGGAAAAGGGATATGTGTCAGATATGGAATAAGTGTTAATATGGGATGTGTCAGATATGGGATATGTTGCCAATAAGGGATATGTGTCAGATATGGTATATGTCTAGTTGTGTCGGATACAGAATATGTGTTGGATATGGGCTATGTTTGATAAGAGATATATGTCGGATATGGGATATGTGCCAGATACAGAATTTGTGTCGAATACGGGATATGTTGAATAATGAATTTTGGTTGGATATGGGATATATCGGATAAGGGATTTGTGTCAGATATGGAATATGTTTCCAATAAGGGATATGTGTCAGATATGGTATATGTCTAGTCGGATACAGAATATGTGTTGGATATGGGCTATGTTGGATAATGAATATGTGTTGCATTTGATATATGTCAGATATGGGATATGTTTCCATTATGGGATATGTGTCAGATATGGGATTTGTTGGATATAGGATGTGTCGAATGGGTATATGTGTCAGATATAAGATATGTGGAATACAGCATATGTGTCGGATATGGAATATGTTGGATACAGAATATGCATTGCAGTAATAGGATATGTTAGGTATTGGATATGTGTTGAATACAGGATAAGCCGGATATGGGATATGTGTCAGACACTGGATATGTTGGATCTGGAATATGTGTCAGATAGGGATGTATTTAGGGGATATGGTTTGGATAAAAGATATGGTGGATACAGGATATTTGCTTCACCTCTTATATCGGTTACTGATTGCTGTATATGTTACTCTGTATGTCCAATGTATGTAACCCACCTACTGTACAGCGCTGCGGGGTATGTTGGCGCTTTATAAATAAATGTTAATAATAATTTGTTAGATATGGGGTATATGGGAGTGGGACTGGCAGCTGGATGTGGGACTCTATTGCACTGGCCCCTCCCATACAGACATCATTCATTTATACAGTTAGTGTTGCTTCCGAGTTGGGACCCAGGAATGGGCCCCATATACGCACTGTGTGTTTCATAGGGATGCAATGTACTTACTACCCACTAGGCGGCAGCACTTTGCATAACTGCACCCCCAAATTCCCTGGTATCCCCACCCTCCTCTGGCACATTCAGAACTGCCCCATACAGATGTGCCCCACAGCCATTACTGGGGGTATCCCCGAAACACCTAGAGGGACTACAGAGTTGAGGGAATTACAGCGCCCCTATTAGCAACACTGCTTAAAGGGGAAGTCCACCCAAACACAACATTTTACAAAAGTAAACATGATTTCAAGCAATTCTACAATATATACATTAATTAGAAAAGATGCATGTAATAATATGGCTTGATACAGTTCCTTAAGCCCCGCCCCCTCTTCCGCTGCCGATCAGACTACTGGCTGAGACTCAAATAAAATCCTCCCAATCCCACAATCCCCTGCTGCACACGTGATGGCAATAAGGAAACGTACATCAGTGCAATGCATTGTGGGTTATGTAGTTCCTACAGGCTGTCTGTAAACTACGGAGAAGTTGTTACCATTTGTAACGTCAATGTTTTGGTCCCTCCTCCCCTGCCAGGATGTCACATGATGCAGAAAGGAAAGAAGTGTTTTGCAGCTGGATTTCCGCATATAAAAATGGGATATTTTCCTACTCTTTGAAGGAAGAGATTCCAGTCTTCAGTTTTCTGTGCTGTACGGGGCTCCGGAAACCGGATTTCCCCTTTAATAACCATTGCAGTCTGCATCCAACCAGCCCTGCAAAATCAGCATTTGCCTTGGGTACAGCAGTGAGATGTACGGTGGGGGGTGCCAGGAACTGAGTGCATTTGGGGCCCTTACGCACGGCCCTGAGCCTTCCCCCTAGGGGCCCTTCATTGCTCCCAGTAATCCGTACAGGAGCGGTCTCTGCATTGCGGGGGTCTCGCTGGCGCCACTGCACGGCCCTGAGCCTTCCCCCTAGGGGCCCTTCATTGCTTCCCGTAATCCGTACAGGAGCGGTCTCTGCATTGCGGGGGTCTCACTGGCGCCACTGCACGGCCCTGAGCCTTCCCCCTAGGGGCCCTTCATTGCTCTCCGTAATCCGTACAGGAGCGGTCTCTGCATTGTGGGGGTCTCGCTGGCGCCACTGCACGGCCCTGAGCCTTCCCCCTAGGGGCCCTTCATTGCTTCCCGTAATCCGTACAGGAGCGGTCTCTGCATTGCGGGGGTCTCGATGGCGCCACTGCAGGGCTCTGAGCCTTCCCCCTAGGGGCCCTTCATTGCTCCCCGTAATCCGTACAGGAGCGGTCTCTGCATTGCGGGGGTCTCGCTGGCGCCACTGCAGGGCCCTGAGCCTTCCCCCTAGGGGCCCTTCATTGCTTCCCGTAATCCGTACAGGAGCGGTCTCTGCATTGCGGGGGTCTCGCTGGCGCCACTGCAGGGCCCTGAGCCTTCCCCCTAGGGGCCCTTCATTGCTTCCCGTAATCCGTACAGGAGCGGTCTCTGCATTGCGGGGGTCTCGCTGGCGCCACTGCAGGGCCCTGAGCCTTCCCCCTAGGGGCCCTTCATTGCTTCCCGTAATCCGTACAGGAGCGGTCTCTGCATTGCGGGGGTCTCGCTGGCGCCACTGCAGGGCCCTGAGCTTTCCCCCTAGGGGCCCTTCATTGCTCCCCGTAATCCGTACAGGAGCGGTCTCTGCATTGCGGGGGTCTCGCTGGCGCCACTGCAGGACCCTGAGCCTTCCCCCTAGGGGCCCTTCATTGCTCCCCGTAATCCGTACAGGAGCGGTCTCTGCATTGCGGGGGTCTCGCTGGCGCCACTGCACGGCCCTGAGCCTTCCCCCTAGGGGCCCTTCATTGCTTCCCGTAATCCGTACAGGAGCGGTCTCTGCATTGCGGGGGTCTCGCTGGCGCCACTGCAGGGCTCTGAGCCTTCCCCCTAGGGGCCCTTCATTGCTCCCCGTAATCCGTACAGGAGCGGTCTCTGCATTGCGGGGGTCTCGCTGGCGCCACTGCAGGGCTCTGAGCCTTCCCCCTAGGGGCCCTTCATTGCTCCCCGTAATCCGTACAGGAGCGGTCTCTGCATTGCGGGGGTCTCGCTGGCGCCACTGCACGGCCCTGAGCCTTCCCCCCTAGGGGCCCTTCATTGCTTCCCGTAATCCGTACAGGAGCGGTCTCTGCATTGCGGGGGTCTCGCTGGCGCCACTGCACGGCCCTGAGCCTTCCCCCTAGGGGCCCTTCATTGCTCCCCGTAATCCGTGCAGGAGCGGTCTCTGCATTGCGGGGGTCTCGCTGGCGCCACTGCACGGCCCTGAGCCTTCCCCCTAGGGGCCCTTCATTGCTTCCCATAATCCGTACAGGAGCGGTCTCTGCATTGCGGGGGTCTCGCTGGCGCCACTGCAGGGCCCTGAGCCTTCCCCCTAGGGGCCCTTCATTGCTTCCCGTAATCCGTACAGGAGCGGTCTCTGCATTGCGGGGGTCTCGCTGGCGCCACTGCAGGGCCCTGAGCTTTCCCCCTAGGGGCCCTTCATTGCTCCCCGTAATCCGTACAGGAGCGGTCTCTGCATTGCGGGGGTCTCGCTGGCGCCACTGCAGGGCCCTGAGCCTTCCCCCTAGGGGCCCTTCATTGCTTCCCGTAATCCGTAAAGGAGCGGTCTCTGCATTGCGGGGGTCTCGCTGGCGCCACTGCAGGGCCCTGAGCCTTCCCCCTAGGGGCCCTTCATTGCTTCCCGTAATCCGTACAGGAGCGGTCTCTGCATTGCGGGGGTCTCGCTGGTGCCACTGCACGGCCCTGAGCCTTCCCCCTAGGGGCCCTTCATTGCTTCCCGTAATCCGTACAGGAGCGGTCTCTGCATTGCGGGGGTCTCGCTGGCGCCACTGCACGGCCCTGAGCCTTCCCCCTAGGGGCCCTTCATTGCTCCCCGTAATCCGTACAGGAGCGGTCTCTGCATTGCGGGGGTCTCGCTGGCACCACTGCACGGCCCTGAGCCTTCCCCCTAGGGGCCCTTCATTGCTCCCCGTAATCCGTACAGGAGCGGTCTCTGCATTGCGGGGGTCTCGCTGGCGCCACTGCAGGGCCCTGAGCCTTCCCCCTAGGGGCCCTTCATTGCTCCCCGTAATCCGTACAGGAGCGGTCTCTGCATTGCGGGGGTCTCGCTGGCGCCACTGCACGGCCCTGAGCCTTCCCCCTAGGGGCCCTTCATTGCTCCCCGTAATCCGTACAGGAGCGGTCTCTGCATTGCGGGGGTCTCGCTGGCGCCACTGCACGGCCCTGAGCCTTCCCCCTAGGGGCCCTTCATTGCTCCCCGTAATCCGTACAGGAGCGGTCTCTGCATTGCGGGGGTCTCGCTGGCGCCACTGCAGGGCCCTGAGCCTTCCCCCTAGGGGCCCTTCATTGCTTCCCGTAATCCGTACAGGAGCGGTCTCTGCATTGCGGGGGTCTCGCTGGCGCCACTGCAGGGCCCTGAGCCTTCCCCCTAGGGGCCCTTCATTGCTCCCCGTAATCCGTACAGGAGCGGTCTCTGCATTGCGGGGGTCTCGCTGGCGCCACTGCACGGCCCTGAGCCTTCCCCCTAGGGGCCCTTCATTGCTCCCCGTAATCCGTACAGGAGCGGTCTCTGCATTGCGGGGGTCTCGCTGGCGCCACTGCACGGCCCTGAGCCTTCCCCCTAGGGGCCCTTCATTGCTCCCCGTAATCCGTACAGGAGCGGTCTCTGCATTGCGGGGGTCTCGCTGGCGCCACTGCAGGGCCCTGAGCCTTCCCCCTAGGGGCCCTTCATTGCTTCCCGTAATCCGTACAGGAGCGGTCTCTGCATTGCGGGGGTCTCGCTGGCGCCACTGCAGGGCCCTGAGCCTTCCCCCTAGGGGCCCTTCATTGCTCCCCGTAATTCGTACAGGAGCGGTCTCTGCATTGCGGGGGTCTCGCTGGCGCCACTGCACGGCCCTGAGCCTTCCCCCTAGGGGCCCTTCATTGCTCCCCGTAATCCGTACAGGAGCGGTCTCTGCATTGCGGGGGTCTCGCTGGCGCCACTGCAGGGCCCTGAGCCTTCCCCCTAGGGGCCCTTCATTGCTTCCCGTAATCCGTACAGGAGCGGTCTCTGCATTGCGGGGGTCTCGCTGGCGCCACTGCAGGGCCCTGAGCCTTCCCCCTAGGGGCCCTTCATTGCTTCCCGTAATCCGTACAGGAGCGGTCTCTGCATTGCGGGGGTCTCGCTGGCGCCACTGCAGGGCCCTGAGCCTTCCCCCTAGGGGCCCTTCATTGCTTCCCGTAATCCGTACAGGAGCGGTCTCTGCATTGCGGGGGTCTCGCTGGCGCCACTGCAGGGCCCTGAGCCTTCCCCCTAGGGGCCCTTCATTGCTTCCCGTAATCCGTACAGGAGCGGTCTCTGCATTGCGGGGGTCTCGCTGGCGCCACTGCACGGCCCTGAGCCTTCCCCCTAGGGGCCCTTCATTGCTTCCCGTAATCCGTACAGGAGCGGTCTCTGCATTGCGGGGGTCTCGCTGGCGCCACTGCACGGCCCTGAGCCTTCCCCCTAGGGGCCCTTCATTGCTCCCCATAATCCGTACAGGAGCGGTCTCTGCATTGCGGGGGTCTCGCTGGCACCACTGCACGGCCCTGAGCCTTCCCCCTAGGGGCCCTTCATTGCTTCCCGTAATCCGTACAGGAGCGGTCTCTGCATTGCGGGGGTCTCGCTGGCGCCACTGCAGGGCCCTGAGCCTTCCCCCCTAGGGGCCCTTCATTGCTTCCCGTAATCCGTACAGGAGCGGTCTCTGCATTGCGGGGGTCTCGCTGGCGCCACTGCACGGCCCTGAGCCTTCCCCCTAGGGGCCCTTCATTGCTTCCCGTAATCCGTACAGGAGCGGTCTCTGCATTGCGGGGGTCTCGCTGGCGCCACTGCACGGCCCTGAGCCTTCCCCCTAGGGGCCCTTCATTGCTCCCCATAATCCGTACAGGAGCGGTCTCTGCATTGCGGGGGTCTCGCTGGCGCCACTGCAGGGCCCTGAGCCTTCCCCCTAGGGGCCCTTCATTGCTTCCCGTAATCCGTACAGGAGCGGTCTCTGCATTGCGGGGTCTCGCTGGCGCCACTGCAGGGCCCTGAGCCTTCCCCCTAGGGGCCCTTCATTGCTTCCCGTAATCCGTACAGGAGCGGTCTCTGCATTGCGGGGGTCTCGCTGGCGCCACTGCACGGCCCTGAGCCTTCCCCCTAGGGGCCCTTCATTGCTCCCCATAATCCGTACAGGAGCGGTCTCTGCATTGCGGGGGTCTCGCTGGCACCACTGCACGGCCCTGAGCCTTCCCCCTAGGGGCCCTTCATTGCTTCCCGTAATCCGTACAGGAGCGGTCTCTGCATTGCGGGGGTCTCGCTGGCGCCACTGCAGGGCCCTGAGCCTTCCCCCTAGGGGCCCTTCATTGCTTCCCGTAATCCGTACAGGAGCGGTCTCTGCACTGCGGGGGTCTCGCTGGCGCCACTGCACGGCCCTGAGCCTTCCCCCTAGGGGCCCTTCATTGCTCCCCGTAATCCGTACAGGAGCGGTCTCTGCATTGCGGGGGTCTCGCTGGCGCCACTGCACGGCCCTGAGCCTTCCCCCTAGGGGCCCTTCATTGCTTCCCGTAATCCGTACAGGAGCGGTCTCTGCACTGCGGGGGTCTCGCTGGCGCCACTGCACGGCCCTGAGCCTTCCCCCTAGGGGCCCTTCATTGCTCCCCGTAATCCGTACAGGAGCGGTCTCTGCATTGCGGGGGTCTCGCTGGCGCCACTGCACGGCCCTGACTCCTTGGCATGTTAAAGGCCATATAAACCCTACATCTTCATGTATATAAGTTGGGCACCGCCCCCCACCCAGACCAATCGTGCGGCTCATTGGCCCCCAAACCCACGGCCCCAGTATCCGCTATTCTCAACCGAGCCCCATATGATTCCCACGTAGGCGGGCAGATCCGTTACCCGGCAGCCTCACCCAGCGAGGGGATCTGCCCTTAACCCTTAAGAGGCCAGAGAGCTGTACAGCAGGAAGTAGTGTTCCGGCTATTATGTCAGACTCCAGCCTCTCCAGCTGATTGCTGCCTGACTGACTATAGTGGAATTGTTTCTGTTTTGCACAGTCTGTTTCACCCAGCTGTTCCCATAAGCCTGTTTCCCTGGGGGGGGGCATGAAGTTACCCCCTGTGGGGCAAGGGATCCCCCCGGTACTTCATGCAGTGTCCCTGGGGCTGTGGGACTGTATTTCAGGCTCTCCGGAAGTGACGACCATTCCGAGCCCCCGCCGTTTCCGGCTCAATCGCTGCTTTGCGTCATTACTACCCCACAATGCATTGCACGTCATTACGTCAAGCGCAGCGGCGGCCATTTTACTAGCGGTCGGATGTAGTTCCCATTGAGTTGTTTGGGGAGTTGCCCGCACTGTGACGCGCAGGAGCCGCTATTCCCTCTCTCTCTCAGTCCGTATATAAACCCGGAGACGAGCTGCTGAGTGACAGCGCCGCTACAGTGAGGGGAGCCGGTCACATGACAGCAGGCTGGGGAGCCGGTCACATGACAGCAGGCTGGGGAGCCAATCACATGACAGCAGGCTGGGGAGCCAATCACATGACAGCAGGCTGGGGAGCCAATCACAGGATACAGGGCTAGTAGTTGCCTGACTCCAGTTTGACAAGCCGGGCTCCCAGGTTGGTGCCCCAAGGCCGCAGCCATGGATTTCTATACCGCTAACTGGTACCCAATGGGCAGCGTTTATTACCGTAAGTTTGATTGCTACCGCATGGAGTGGGACCTGAGAGACGGCTTCAGGGAGTGCCTTGTGGCCGCCGGGCCCTACGCCGGCACCGTCGCTCTAATGAGGAATTACTGTGCCAAGCCGGGCCGGCCCATTCTGGAGATTTACTCTGCCGCCGGCGTCCTGTTGTCCTCCATCCCGTGGAAGAGCGGCCAGGTGGTGCACTTGGGCTGGACCCTCACCCAGGACCTGGTTTGTATCCAGGAGGATGGGACGGTGCTTATCTACGACATATTCTGCGCATTCAAGCGCCACTTCAGCCTGGGGAGCGAGGTGAAACAGAACCAGGTCCTGGAGGCCAAAGTGTTCCACACCGAGTACAGAACCGGCATCGCCATCTTAACCGGAGCCTTGAAATTCACCGTCGCTTCCAACATCGATGACGTGAAACTGCGCAGGTTGCCGGAAATACCGGCCCTCAGGGGCCCCCCTACCTGCTGGACTGTACTGTTTAACGACCGAGTGCCTCTAGTCTTGGCTGCCGTTGGGCCAGATCTGTACCTGTTGGACAATACCTCTTGCACCGCCGTTACACTGCCCGGAATGAGCCCCCTGGCCGGGTCAGCTCTGCAAATGGCCGTCTCCTTTAATTACAAGTACCTCGCAGTCTTCACAGACACCGGGTACATCTGGATGGGGACGGCTTCCCTGACGGATAAACTGTGCGAGTTTTCCTCCGATCTACGACAGGCGCCAAAGCAAATGGCTTGGTGTATAAGGCCCGGCAGCCGCAACATTGCGCTCGCACTAATGTGGGAAAAACTCATATTCCTAGTCGGCCGTGCCCGCGAGGGCGTTCACTTCCCGCTGGACGAGCCGTCGTTTATAGTTCCCGAACTTGATGGGATCAGAATCGTATCTTCCTCCACCCACGAGTTTCTCCACGAAATACCGAAAGTGACCGAGGACATTTTTAAAATTGCCTCCATGGCGCCCGGAGCTCTTTTGCTCGAAGCCCAAAAGGAATATGAGAAAGAGAGCCAGAAAGCGGACGACTATCTGCGGGAGATTAAGGACCAGAACCACCTGTCGGACGCAGTGGAGAACTGCATAGAAGCCGCGGGCTACGAGCACGCCCCCGAGATGCAGAAGTCTCTCCTCAGAGCAGCTTCATTCGGAAAATGCTTTGTGGAAAAATATTCTCCCGCGGACTTTGTGACTATGTGCCAAGATCTCCGTATCCTCAACGCCATCCATGACTACCAGATCGGTATCCCGCTGACTATGACTCAGTACAAGCAACTCACCATACAGGTTCTGTTGGACAGATTAGTCTTACGGAGACTTTATCCCCTCGCTCTCAAAATTTGTGAATATCTAAAGTTTTCTGATTTCCAGGGTGTCAGTCGGATTTTAGCTCATTGGGCTTGTTACAAGGTGCAACAAAAGGAGAAATCTGATGATGAGATAGCTCAGGCCATTAATCAGAAGCTTGGAGACACCCTCGGAATTTCCTACTCTGAAATTGCCTCCAGGGCCTGTGAGTGTGGTAGGACGGAGTTGGCCATTAAACTCTTAGAGTACGAACCAAAGTCGGAAGATCAAGTTCCATTGCTTTTAAAGATGAAGAGAAGCAACTTAGCCCTGGCCAAAGCCATCGAGAGCGGGGACACGGACCTTGTGTATACTGTGGTTACTTACATGAAAAACGAGTTTAACCGAGGCGACTTCTTTATGACATTGCAGAACCACCCGGTGGCTTTGAGTTTATACAGACAGTTCTGCAAGCACCAAGAACCCGAGACACTGAAGGACCTTTACAATCAGGATGATAATCATCTGGAGCTGGGTAATTTCTATGTTCGATCCAGTTACGGTGCAGAGAAAAGGGTGGAAGGGCGGGTTGCGGAGCTCCAAAACGCTGTAGAGGAGTACAACAAAGCTAAGAGTGAACTGGCGGCCAGGGCCACCGAGGATCAGATCAAGCTGCTGAGGAACCAGCGGGCACTGCAGGATAAGGTGGACAAGCCGTACCTGGACTTCTCGCTGCACGACACCGTTTACAATCTCATACTGGACGGCATGCACAAGAAAGCAGAGCAACTGTACAAAGAATTCAAAATCCCTGACAAAAGGTACTGGTGGCTCAAAATCTCTGCTTTGGCGGAGAAAGAGGACTGGGAGGAGCTTGAGAAGTTCTCGAAAAGTAAGAAATCTGCCATCGGCTACTTGCCCTTTGTGGAGATTTGCATGAAGCATCAGAACAAAGTGGAAGCCAAGAAGTACATCGCCCGCGTGGGTATCGAGCAGCGGGTCAAAGCCTTCCTCTTGGTTGGGGACTTGGATCAGGCTGCCGAAAGCGCCATCGAGCACCGAAATGAACAAGAAATGAATATGGTGCTGTCCCGCTGCGCCTCGGCCGCTGATAACACCATTGTGGAGAAGATCAACCGCGCCAAGTCCCTGATCCTCAAGAAATAACTTTATGCTCATTTGGCTTCTTGCCGTCTGGTGGGTATTTTACTTAATGAGCAGCTATTATACATATTGATTGCTCTGTAACTAGCCCTGGCCCGTAGCCCTCTGCATTCAATTGGTAGCCCCCGTTCCCTAGTGATCCCCAACCAGTGGCTCGGGGGCAACATGATGCCCGTTTGATGTTGGTCCCAGTGATCCCAAAGTAGGTGCCATTTTTACATTTCTGGCTTGGAGGGAAGTTTTTACGCCAAGCAGAACCTCCTGCAGCCCAGCAGTCACATGGGGCTACCAAATAGCCAATCACAGTCCTTGTTTTCCATCCCCAAAGAACCTTGCTAATGCTTGTGTGGTTCCCCAATACCTTTTACATCTGAGTGTGGCTCCTGAGTAAAATAGGTTGGGGATCCCTGCTGTAGGGGTTCTGGTCCAGTGGTGCCCCAGTTATGTAGTTAGGCACTCACAGGCATTGGGTCGTGGGCCAGCAGCTCCAGCTGAAAGGGGAGGCCACACTTATGGACCCTCAGGGCTAAGTGGAAATGATGGGGGTGAGATTGTAATTAAATGGATTCTGGGAGTCTAGTCCAGCAGTCCCGCCCCTTAACACATACCAGAAAGCTGGTTGGATGTTCCCTTTCCCCATGCCCCTGTATGGGTCCAACTGCCAGGCCTGCAGAACCGATATCTGGGCAGGTGTAAAAATCTGTTGCTGTGATCTGATTGGATAAGCCCCACATTACCCACCACCAAGGCGGCCATATCTCTATATGATATCATTGCTCTCCTGGGACACATTGAACTGTATCCTTGCACTTTGTCCTGCTTTGCCTGTGCCCCCACGTACATACATTCAGGATCTGTGTTGGGGAGGTGTAGCTGATGGTGGGGGGGAGTTATAAGCACTTCCCTTTGGTTTATGTACAGTAACCAGTACTAGTTATGTGTAGAACCACTGCTAATAAATGTGCTGTTTGCAACTATGGGACTGTACTATTTGTGTATGGGGGGGGGTCGGAATAATCCAACTCTCTGCACTTCCCACCAATCTTCTAAGGTGGGTCCCTTATTAGCCAATCAAATGTTTGCTGTTGTTATTATATATATATATATAAGTGCATTAGGCTAGTAACAGCTAAGTGCTGATTGGTTGCTATGGGTTACTGTACAGTAGGAAAGTTCTGCCTGCATTATTGCAAAAACATTTATTGTTCCAAAAACATTTTGGCCTTCCTGCCGGTCCTGGGGCCATAGGATTGGGCCTTCCCGCCAGTCCCGGGGGCCATAGGATTGGGCCTTCCCGCCAGTCCCGGTTCCGTAGGATTGGGCCTTCCTGCCGGTCCTGGGGCCATAGGATTGGGCCTTCCTGTCAGTCCCGGTGCCGTAGGATTGGGCCTTCCCGTTAGTCCCGGGGCCGTAGGATTGGGCCTTCCCGCCAGTCCCGGGGCCGTAGGATTGGGCCTTCCCGCCAGTCCCGGGGCCATAGGATTGGGCCTTCCCGCCAGTCCCGGGGCCATAGGATTGGGCCTTCCCGCCAGTCCCGGTGCCGTAGGATTGGGCCTTCCTGCCGGTCCTGGGGCCATAGGATTGGGCCTTCCTGTCAGTCCCGGTGCCGTAGGATTGGGCCTTCCCGCCAGTCCCGGGGCCGTAGGATTGGGCCTTCCCGTTAGTCCCGGGGCCGTAGGATTGGGCCTTCCCGTTAGTCCCAGGGCCGTAGGATTGGGCCTTCCCGTTAGTCCCGGGGCCGTAGGATTGGGCCTTCCCGCCAGTCCCGGGGCCGTAGGATTGGGCCTTCCCGTTAGTCCCGGGGCCGTAGGATTGGGCCTTCCCGCCAGTCCCGGGGCCGCAGGATTGGGCCTTCCCGCCAGTCCCAGTGCCGCAGTGTAATGCAGAATTAATGATGTGGAGTCAATTGGTCCCGGAGGGGCTGAGCCAGGGGGTCCAATTACACCAGCGAGGCACTTCCTTATCGGCTCCGTGGGCAGTACCAAGTTACAGGGATTGGGGGGGGGGGGTGGGTGCAGTTCAACCCCTTACAGGCTGCAAGTTCCCTGACCCCATAAATCCTGATCTGATGTCCTGAAGCTTCGGGTCGCTCCAGAAAAGGGCAACGGGGCAATTTGTAGTGAGTGAGTGAGGTTCAACTGGGCAGGGATGCAGGGAGTTGTACCGGCAGGGATGCAGGAAGTTGTACCGGCAGGGATGCAGGGAGTTGTACCGGCAGGGATGCAGGGAGTTGTACCGGCAGGGATGCAGGAAGTTGTACCGGCAGGGATGCAGGGAGTTGTACCGGCAGGGATGCAGGAAGTTTGTACCGGCAGGGATGCAGGAAGGTTGTACCGGCAGGGATGCAGGGAGTTGTACCGGCAGGGATGCAGGAAGTTGTACCGGCAGGGATGCAGGGAGTTGTACCGGCAGGGATGCAGGAAGTTGTACCGGCAGGGATGCAGGAAGTTGTACCGGCAGGGATGCAGGGAGTTGTACCGGCAGGGATGCAGGAAGTTGTACCGGCAGGGATGCAGGGAGTTGTACCGGCAGGGATGCAGGGAGTTGTACCGGCAGGGATGCAGGAAGTTGTACCGGCAGGGATGCAGGGAGTTGTACCGGCAGGGATGCAGGAAGTTGTACCGGCAGGGATGCAGGAAGTTGTACCGGCAGGGATGCAGGAGTTGTACCGGCAGGGATGCAGGAAGTTGTACCGGCAGGGATGCAGGAGTTGTACCGGCAGGGATGCAGGAAGTTGTACCGGCAGGGATGCAGGAAGTTGTACCGGCAGGGATGCAGGAGTTGTACGGCAGGGATGCAGGAAGTTGTACCGGCAGGGATGCAGGAAGTTGTACCGGCAGGGATGCAGGGAGTTGTACCGGCAGGGATGCAGGGAGTTGTACCGGCAGGGATGCAGGAAGTTGTACCGGCAGGGATGCAGGAAGTTGTACCGGCAGGGATGCAGGAAGTTGTACCGGCAGGGATGCAGGGAGTTGTACCGGCAGGGATGGGGAAGTTGTACCGGCGGGGATGCAGGGAGTTGTACCGGCAGGGATGGGGAAGTTGTACCGGCGGGGATGCAGGGAGTTGTACCGGCAGTGATGGGGAAGTTGTACCGGCAGGGATGCAGGGAGTTGTACCGGCAGGGATGCAGGGAGTTGTACCGGCAGGGATGCAGGGAGTTGTACCGGCAGGGATGCAGGAAGTTGTACCGGCAGGGATGCAGGGAGTTGTACCGGCAGGGATGGGGAAGTTGTACCGGCGGGGATGCAGGGAGTTGTACCGGCAGTGATGGGGAAGTTGTACCGGCAGGGATGCAGGGAGTTGTACCGGCAGGGATGCAGGGAGTTGTACCGGCAGGGATGCAGGAAGTTGTACCGGCAGGGATGCAGGGAGTTGTGGCACTCCCATACTGGGCACATAGGGGGGGCTGCAGACATTAAGGGGCACGAGTGGCACCTTCTTTATATTAAAGCTCCACCCACTGGCAGGATCCAGGGTGCCCCTGGCCCATTGGGCTCCCGTTCCCTGACTGGGCTCTGTGTTGCTATGGTTACTGGCCCATTGGGCTCCCGTTCCCTGACTGGGCTCTGTGTTCCTACGTTTACTGGCCCATTGGGCTCCCGTTCCCCGACTGGGCTCTGTGTTCCTACGTTTACTGGCCCATTGGGCTCCCGTTCCCTGACTGGGCTCTGTGTTCCTACGGTTACTGGCCCATTGGGCTCCCGTTCCCCGACTGGGCTCTGTGTTCCTACGGTTACTGGCCCATTGGGCTCCCGTTCCCTGACTGGGCTCTGTGTTCCTATGGTTACTGGCCCATTGGGCTCCCGTTCCCTGACTGGGGCTCTGTGGTTTCCTACGGTTACTGGCCCATTGGGCTCCCGTTCCCCGACTGGGCTCTGTGTTCCTACGGTTACTGGCCCATTGGGCTCCCGTTCCCCGACTGGGCTCTGTGTTCCTACGGTTACTGGCCCATTGGGCTCCCGTTCCCCGACTGGGCTCTGTGTTCCTACGGTTACTGGCCCATTGGGCTCCCGTTCCCCGACTGGGCTCTGTGTTCCTACGGTTACTGGCCCATTGGGCTCCCGTTCCCCGACTGGGCTCTGTGTTCCTACGGTTACTGGCCCATTGGGCTCCCGTTCCCCGACTGGCTCTGTGTTCCTACGGTTACTGGCCCATTGGGCCTCCCGTTCCCCGACTGGGCTCTGTGTTCCTACGGTTAACTGGCCCATTGGGCTCCCGTTCCCCGACTGGGCTCTGTGTTCCTACGGTACTGGCCCATTGGGCTCCCGTTCCCCGACTGGGCTCTGGTTCCTACGGTTACGCCATTGGGCTCCCGTTCCGACTGGGCTCTGTGTTCCTACGGTTACTGGCCCATTGGGCTCCCGTTCCCCGACTGGGCTCTGTGTTCCTACGGTTACTGGCCCATTGGGCTCCCGTTCCCCGACTGGGCTCTGTGTTCCTACGGTTACTGGCCCATTGGGCTCCCGTTCCCCGACTGGGCTCTGTGTTCCTACGGTTACTGGCCCATTGGGCTCCCGTTCCCCGACTGGGCTCTGTGTTC